>NC_061092.1:49611118-49647971 GCF_015104395.2 Macrobrachium nipponense | reverse complement strand
TTGATATCAATGAAAGTTGAACTACGTGGCAAAAACACAATTGAGACTTTTTAACATTCCATTTGTAATGATATACTGAAAGAAATTTGCAAAGAAGCTAATAGTAACTCTACACAGAAAAATGTTCTTGATTTTATTCTAGTAGCAAACGGTTCAAACAATTTCCTAGGAATCTTATCATTTTTAGGTTGCTACAGATTGCCAAGTGCATGGTATTATTTTTTGTTTGGTAGAAGACTGAAACTCAGACTATTCGGTAAATGATAACGAGACACCGATTTCTAAGCATCAAACTGCAGTAAACTGCGTAATAGATAAAGGATTCTATTCTCTGGCCAAAAAACTTACAGCCTTAGTTTAATAGTGGTTATGTCTATGATTAGTTGTCTTGAGAACCTATATGACCATAAAATATTTGTTAATTTATCAAGTTATGACCTGTTGTAGAAATAAAACAATTCGGAATCAAAATTACATGGAACAATAAGTTCAAAAAGAAGATCCAAATGTCGACCAGAGGATGATAAAAAACAAAAAAGGAAGATCGTGGATCCCGCTTACAGATTTGAAGAAAAAGAACAGTTCTTTGCGAAATGACATGGCAAGAACATATTTACAATTGTTAGAACCATCAACCTGCCAACCCTATTAGAATGGAATGGAAAACCTCACAGTTGTACTTCGATATAGTAGTTAGGAGAGGGTGGATAGCAAGACAGAAGCAAGATAATATGAAAGGAGGTACTGTAAAAGGAATGAACAGGGTTGCAATTCGGGGCCAAAGGGACGCTGCCAAGAACCTTAAGTAATCTACAGTTCATCCCGTAACGAACACTGAAGGCACTATATCTCCTACGGGGGCCAACCCTATTGGAAATGCAAACTTCCCTATAAAATCTGTTAAATGTTTCAAAGTGGCTTGATTCAGATACAGCAAGGACCAAAATTTTGGTACTAAAAAATGATTACTTCATCGAAACTGTAATGAGGAAGAAATTGCGCCAAAATTCAAAAAGAAAGAAAAATTCTGATTTGCCTTGGAAAAGAAAGGCCCCTTATTCACAACATTCATATTTCCATCTGGTATTGGGACAATTGAAAATTTTAAATCAATGAAAGTTGAACTACGTGGCAAAAACACAATTGAGACTTTTTAACATTCCATTTGTAATGATATACTGAAAGAAATTTGCAAAGAAGCTAATAGTAACTCTACACAGAAAAAGTTCTTGATTTTATTCTAGTAGCAAACGGTTCGAACAATTTCCTAGGAATCTTATCATTTTTAGGTTGCTACAGATTGCCAAGTGCATGGTATTATTTTTGTTTGGTAGAAGACTGAAACTCAGACTATTCGGTAAATGATAACGAGACACCGATTTCTAAGCATCAAACTGCAGTAAACTGCGTAATAGATAAAGGATTCTATTCTCTGGCCAAAAAAATTACAGCCTAAGTTTAATAGTGGTTATGTCTATGATTAGTTGTCTTGAGAACCTATATGACCATAAAATATTGTTAATTTATCAAGTTATGACCTGTTTGTAGAAATAAAACAATTCGGAATCAAAATTACATGGAACAATAAGTTCAAAAAGAAGATCCAAATGTCGACCAGAGGATGATAAAAAACAAAAAAGGAAGATCGTGGATCCCGCTTACAGATTTGAAGAAAAAGAACAGTTCTTTGCGAAATGACATGGCAAGAACATATTTACAATTGTTAGAACCATCAACCTGCCAACCCTATTAGAATGGAATGGAAAACCTCACAGTTGCACTTCGATATAGTTGTTAGGAGAGGGTGGATAGCAAGACAGAAGCAAGATAATATGAAAGGAGGTACTGTAAAAGGAATGAACAGGGTTGCAATTCTGGGCCAAAGGGACGCTGCCAAGAACCTTAAGTAATGCCTACAGTTCATCCCATAACGAACACTGAAGGCACTATATCTCCTACGGGGGCCAACCCTATTGGAAATGCAAACAGATGGTCAAGTAGCCTTAGAAAAGAAATACTTGTTTCTCAACTATATCACATTTCCCAATATAATAATTATATTGGAGGACTGGACTGAATAATTTAGATTAGCTTATTCAGAAATATCACATTCCTCTTATTTATAAGAGGTTTTATTTTAGTTTATTCACATTTAGATTAGCTTATTCAGAAATATCGCATTCCTCTTATTTATAAGAAGTGTTATTTTAGTTTATTCACACTTTCCATTGATATTCAAATGGTTAACTCCTAGACTGTATACAGTTTTGTTAGGTTTTAGGAGATCAGTTACAAGAGCTCTTTCGCAGCTCTCTTCAGACTCTGATTCTAAAAAATCTGATGGCTGGAAGTATTATCTTCTAAAGTAATCCCAGAAATAAGATTTTCTTGGGCAGGACACACTTTTGGTGGAACAGAGCAGGAAGCAATGCAAGTGGAAACGGGTTTATGCAAGAACAAAAAAGTTTTGAAAAGCAATGTCTAAGGTCCGTATTTCTACCACCTTCCCTGTTCGATGAAGAGGCTGCTCGTGAAATCTTTTCGTGGAGTGGTATTATAAAAACATAGGTGAAGCACTATCATGAAGAGGAACTATACGGGACGGTTGGTACGCAGGAGGTGGTAAACAAACATCTCATTTGAATCTAACACAATTGTTTTGTGCATTAATACAATTACTACAGGAGAATACAGCTGGCTCTACAGCTAAGCCCGCCTTCTGATCAAGTCATGACCATTCCTTGAAGCTGATTGGTTGGAAATAGTTTTGAAAAGTCCATTAATCTATGGTTCTTTTCATCTTCGTTTATTTTACAATGGTTGCTTTGCCAAACTAGAATGTGTTGTGCTGATTATGATATAATCCAAGAGGAGGTGAAAGACGATTCTGTTACAGCTGTGAAGTTCATACATACCCGGCAGCCAGGTTCTTGGGAACGTGAGGTCTTTTAAGTATAAAGACCGTATTTACAAGAATGTAAATAAGACCATTTCCATTGAAGTACTAAAAAAATGGACTATCAAAATATCTGGCATGTGTTAAACTTACATTAGTTATGCGGTTCTCTTTTAATTTTACAAAAATATATGAAGAGGTTAGCGAAGAGGGGGGTGAATGCTGCTTCGTTTCCAGTAATTTTCACCCTGAATTCCTCTTCGTCTTCGGGACAAAGAGCTACTTCATGGTACAATAATACTATTTCAGCCGCGAAGTTTCTTTATCGAAGGTGGCAGTTAAAAATATGGCCCTAAAATATAACGTTCTTCACATTGGTAAACATTTAACAAATGGAATTAAAATTAATCTGTTGTTTATTTGTATTAGTATATGGGAAAGAAACACCTTTTTTTTAAAAATTAATTCTAGGTTTTAAAATCTTGTAACAACCTTTTACTCTAGTATTTGAAGAAACGTGTTTTCCTGAACATATGTGCTCAAGAGCCCCTGGTCATAAAAAAATGCCCCAAAAATATTTTTATTTTTTCTTACACTATTTAGATGAAAATTCTTTTGCATACTTATTATCAAATAGTTATGTATAAAAAAGCATTTTCATACATTCAACTTCCCTGTCAGATATATACTTAGCTATAGACTCCGTCGTCCCCGATAGAAATTCGAATTTCGCGGCACACGCTACAGGTAGGTAGGTCAGGTGATCTACCGGCCTGCCGCTGGGTGGCAGGAATAGGAACTATTACCTTCTAAGGACAGATTTTTCTCTATCGTTTGGACTGTAAACATACGTTTACGGTTCCTCCTGATTTGATTTTCGGGTTTCATCGCCATCGATCTTCTGGGCTGTCTTTTGCAGGGAAGTACTGGGTCTTTGGTTCGGCATACGCTTTTATTAACTTTTTAATGAATTTCGCTTCGAAATTTCGAAGAAAATACTAAGTGAAACTACCGAAATCATCGGTAGACACTCACATAGTTTGCCATAAAGAGAATTATTAATATTTATTCATTATTACATGTAATAAAGGTTACAACTTTATTAAGGAAATATTAAACTCTAATTTCCTACTTTAGGAAGTCAGAAAAGCATATAACTTGATACGCTTACTTTATAAGCTTTAATAGCGTTTGTGCTAACGAGCAGTTAGAGTATTAGCAGTACTAGTAGTTGTTGCATCCTCATCACCTTCTTACTCCTCAGAAACTACAAATTTATATATTCAAATTGAAGATAAATGGATAGCTCAAATGCAAGCTTTTAAAAGGTAAGAAGTGAATATAGTGTTCCCCCATTGCAATGGAGGGTGCGTCTGATCGGCTCTGTCTCGCTCCCAGGTCTAGACCTCTTCCAAGCTCACAAGCCCAGAGGAGAAGGAATGTCGACAACCGCAGGGGGTTTCAGAGAATCCCCACCGATCAGGCGTGGGCCCTCGGCAGGTTTCTGTAGAAACGTCCCAAGACTGCCAAGTTCGCCATTGGAAAGGCGTCCTAATGTAATGTGTTCCCCTTATTATTATCGTGTTGACGGATAAGGAGAAGAAAGTTTCAATGGCGTAGATTCAATGAAGATGCAAGATAATCTCGTCGTAGATATCGGAACCTCATGAGAGATAGCTTTCGATAACAGTTGCGGTAGAGGCATTGCCCTATCCTGTTTTCGTCCCCCGTACAAATAGACGGAGGCTCTATCCCATGGGGTTTGAAAGAGTTATTTCAACAATTCCTCATTCGGTACATTTATATGAAAATATATCTATTCTGAGAAGAACGAATTAGATATTAAAGAATATATGTTGATCGAATGAATTATGGATCTCGGTTAATGATTAAACATACATATATAATTTTTAAGCTTCTAGCTCCTCGGACATGAAGTGGAACGAGGCGCAAAGCGTCTGAAGAGGCTGAAATGAGGCGCAAAGCGCCTGAAGAGGCTGAAATGAGGCGCAAAGCGCCTAAAGAGCCTGAAATGAGGCTCAAAGCGCCTAAAGAGCCTGAAATGAGGCTCAAAGCGCCTAAAGAGCCTGAATCGAGGCGCAAAGCGCCTGAAGAGCCTGAAGAGAGGCGAAAAAGCGTCGGAGGCTCCTCAAAGGAGTCGCAAATCGCCTGAAGCTCCTGAAAACAGGCTCGGAGTGCCTGAAGCGCCTGAAACGAGGCGAAAAGCGCCTGGAGCGCTTGAAGCGCCTGAAACAAGGCTAAAAGCGCCTGAGGCGCCTGAAATGAGGTGCAAAGCGCCTGGAGCGCCTGAAACGATGCGCAAGGCTTCTGAAGCGCCTCAGATGAGGCGCAAAGCGCCTGAAAGCCTCAAGCGGCTGAAACGAGGAGCAAAGCGCCTGAAGCTATAAACCAGGATCTTCATCGTATTTGGAGTTAGATCCTGATTCTGCGTAAGGTGAAAGACATTCGAGGATTTCTCCTGATAAGGACGGGAGTTGTTGCACAGTGGTCCGTCGCCCTTCTCAGGATAGTCTTAATGCAAGTAATGGCAAGAGCAAGATCGGTTTTTTTTCCTGGCGGGGACTCAAGATGTCGCACAGGCGGCCTTAGCCCTTGTCAGGTTAGAATCGGTACTGCTAAAAGCCCTTCACCTTACGGAAGGAGGCGCTCTCCTCCGGTTGCTCATTCTTCTTCTCCCAACTTGATGGACAGGAAATGGAAGATAGATCGGAATTGGAAGCCAATAAGGGAGCAGGTCTCTCAGTTTATAAGACCTTAGCGACCTTTTTTTTTTTTATGAAAAAATTAGTTCATTACTAATAAGACGATATTAAATCTTCCTCCTTCTAAAATAATGCAACCAACCATTTACAGAAAGAGTGGCAATCGTTTGCAAATTGAACAAGGTTCGTACGAGCTCTCATTCATTGATTAGAGGCTCTTCCAGATAATAGAGGCGTAGAATACGGCCTTATCTCCAAAGAGAATAAAAATTTGAGGGATTCTCTTCGATCCGAGAGTTTTCATTGCGATCTCTTTCGACTAATGCTAATTCGTGTTTTTTTGTACAAGTAACTTACCCAGCAGATATATACTTAGCTATAGACTCGGTCGTCCCGACAGAATTTCAAAACTCGCGGCACACGCGACAGGTAGGTCAGGTGATCCACCATTCGCCGGCTGGGTGGCGGGGTCTGGAACTATTCCCGTTTTCTAAGCCATAATTTCTCTGTCGGTTGAACGAACAACACCTATTGTTCGTTCCTCCATCTTGGATTTCAACTCGTTTGCCGAGAATTTGGATTGGTTTTTTGGTGACGTATTCTGTTTTTTCTCTGGCTTGGCATACGCTTATTGTGGACTGTTTTTCGACTTTGGTTTTGACTACTCTTTCACGATGTCTGACGCTAAGGCTTCACCTATGTTTAGAGTTTGCAGTAGGGAAGATTGTAAGGTTAGGCTGCCTAAATCGGCATTAGATCCTCATAGTATTTGCGCTAAATGCAGGGAGAATGAATGTTTCTTTTATTAACACCTGTGTTGAATGCGAGAACCTTACGGAGCTTGAATGGAAGGAATTATCATCATATGTTAGGAAGCTTGAGAGAGATAGAGTGAGAAAGGCTTCAGCTAGGTCATCTAGTAGATCTTGCTCCTTAGAACAAGAAGTTAACTCTCCTACTAACGTTTTTCCTTAGCCTCAGCTGCTTCTCCCTGTTTCTGAATCCAAAGATTCTTCGTCAGAGAGGGAAAATGTAAAGCTTCAATTAAGAAACTTCAAGCTCAGCTACGAGCTCTAAACCAAGGTAAGAGTGGTGATAGTGACTTGTGCAGTGTCCCCAGTGCAGTGGAGGGGGCGTCTGACCGGTTCCCCATTGCTCCTAGGCCTAGACCGCTTCAAACTCCCAGGACCAGGGGAGGAGGAATGTCGAAAGCCGCAGGGAGGATGCAGAACATCCCCAACGGTCAGGCGTCCCTTCGGCAGATCCTGTTGTTAAGTCCCAGGCTGCCTCGGATTGCCGCAGAAAAGGCGTCCTAAGGGAGTGTTTTTCGGCCTCAGACTCTTCCTCTCCTAAACGAGGATGGAGTTCGGCCTCTCTTTCGCGCCCTTTGAAGAGAGCCTGGAAGGCTCCTAAAGGAGACGCGGCTGACTCCAGCCCAGAGCGTTTTCCCGAGGATTGGCCTTCGTGACCTAAGAAGACTAAACAAGAGGAGCCTTCTCTTCAGGATCCTACGAAGAAGTTTTTGGTTAATCTGCAAGAGCAGTAGCAGTTAGCTTCTCTCGTAGGCTCCTTTGCTAAGGACTCGACAAGGAGGAAAGATGTTTCGCTCCCTGTTAAGAGTTCCGCTAAGCGCCCCTCTTCGTATAGGAGAGAACCCTCACAATCTCCAGGGCGTTTATCGCCTTCGTCGAGAGACTCGTCTGATAGGAGTTGTTCTCCTGAGAGAAGAGTTCTTTCGCCCTATAGGCTGTCTTCCCCGAAGCGCCCTCTGAGACGCCGCGAATCGAGCAGAAGTCTCGATCGGTTTAGGTTTAAGGAACCGGAAAACCGATTTAAGTATCAGGATCCTTTGGGTCTGCAGGACCAGGAGCCAGACAGGCGCAAAGAGGCAGCAAGACGCAAGAAAGGGCGTCAAGAGCCTCTCAGACCACAGGATTCAGGACGTCAGGATTCTGCTAGAAGGCAGGAATCAGGACGCCATGAGCCAGGACGCCATGAGTCAGGACGCCATGAGTCAGGGCGCCAGGAGTCAGGGCGCCAGGAGTCAGGGCGCCAGGAGTTAGGACGCCAGGAGGCAGGACGCCAGGAGTACGTTAGGCGTCAAGTGTTAGGGCGCCAAGAGCCTGTTAAGCGTCAGGAATCAGGACGCGGGGATCTTTTCAAGCGCCCTGAATCAGGGCGCCAGGAGCCTAGCAAGCGCCAACCAACAACCTGGCGAACCTAGGCAACCAACAGTCTAGTAGGCGCAAGAGTGTTTCCGACAGGCAGGAGCCTCACTCTTCGTATAGAAGTGCTAATGTTCAGCGCTCCCCTTCTCGGGAAAGGAGTTCTTCTCCCGGGAAGAGCCAGATCACTCCCAAACGGTCTCCTTCTGTGGATCAGTTGGACCAGGTATCGGAAGACGACGAGCCAGTAGATGTAGCAGTTTCTGACTACAAGAGACTTTCTCTTTTGCTGCTAAAGGAGTTCGGAGACTCCCTTCATCCTGCTGACCCTCATTCACCAGGATCGTTGATGTCTAGCACAAAAGCGCTCAAGTCGTCTTCCTTCGTCAAGATGCGCCCCGCTCTTTGTATGAAAAAGGCATTAAAGACTTTTTCAGAGTGGTTGACTTCCAGAAGGGAAGCGGGCAAGACAGTTTTTTCCTGCCCTCCTTCCAAGTTAACAGGCAAACCAGGAAGGTGGTACGAGACCAAACAACAACCTATTGGGGTTAGGCCTTCCATTCTTCCGCAGATGCGGATTTTGCTTCCTTAGTGGACTCTTCTAGGAGGAAGTCTTTGCTGTCTGCTAAGGCAACTTGGGGCATGTGTGAGCTAGACCACCTTCTAAAGGGCCTCTTTAAAACCCTAGAAGTCTTCAATTTTATGGACTGGGCTTTGGGAGCGTTAGCTAAGAGAGCTCAGGACACTGACTTTGTTTCCATGGAGGAACTTTTCGAGCGTCCTGGCTTGCCTGGACAGAGCGGTCATGGACGGTTCCGTAGAAGTTGCCTCTCTTTTTTGGAACGAGAGTCTTAAAGAAGAGATCGGTCTTTAGCTCTTTTCTAGCAAGAGCAGTATCACCTTTGCAAAGGACATCTCTTCTTTTTGCACCGTTATCCCCGCACCTATTTCCACAAGAGACTGTTAGAGAGGTTTCTAAATCTCTTACGGAGAAGGCAACTCAGGATCTCCTCACGCACTCAGCCAAGAAGTTTAGGCCGGCAGTGCCTATAGAGAAAAAAGAGAGACCCTCTTTTGTACAGCCCTTTCGAGGTGCCTCCTCTTCTAGAGCCCCTCTTAGAGTCGCAGACCAGATAGAAGGAGTAGACCATCTAGAAGGTCCTTCGGGGAAGTCCTAGATGAGCAGGGAGTCCTCCAGACGAAAGTAGGCGCCAGACTACTCCACTTTGCCAAAGTCTGGGCGCAGAAGGGAGCGGACTCTTGGTCCCTCTCTATCCTGAAAAAAGGATACTTGATCCCCTTCAGGGAAAATCCTCCCTTGACGACAACTCCAAGGGAGTTGACTGCAAGATACTCGGATCCGGTCCGAAAGCTGCTATTTTTGCAAGCAGTGGAACAGATGATTTCCAAGGAAGCGGTAGAACTGGTTCAAGATCTCCAGTCTCCAGGATTCTACAATCGGCTATTCCTGGTACCGAAAGCATCGGGGGGATGGAGACCGGTTTCTAGACGTCAGTGCCACTGAATTTCTTTGTATTGAAGAAGAAATTTTCAATGGAGACGTCTTCCTCTGTTCTATCTGCTCTTCGTCCAGGGGACTGGATGGTGTCCCTGGACCTTCAGGATGCGTATTTCCATGTGCCAATTCATCCGGCAGCAAGGAAGTATCTGAGGTTCATGTTCCAAAGGAAAGTGTTCCAGTTCCGAGCGATGTGCTTCGGACTTTCTACTGCCCCTCAAGTCTTCACGGACATCATGAAGAATGTAGCTTATTGGCTACATCTGGAAGGGATCAGGATCTCGTTATATCTGGACGATTGGCTAATAAGAGCCCAATCGGAGAAAAAATGTCTGGAGGACCTATTAGTTACTCTAAATTTGACAAAGTCCCTAGGACTTTTAGTAAATCGCGAGAAATCCATGCTGACTCCCCAGCAGAGTATTGTCTATCTGGGGATTCAGATGGATTCTCGGGATTTTCTAGCGTATCCTTCGCAGGAAAGGAGAGAACGCTGCTTAGAAAAGGTGGCAGTCTTCTTAAGGAAAGAACATTGTTCCGCGAGGAATGGATGAGCTTACTGGGGGACCCTCTCCTCGATGGAACAGTTCGTTTCCTTAGGAAGACTACACCTACGACCCCTTCAATTTTATCTGAAGAGAAGTGGGATTGGAAGTCCAACAATCTAGGAGATACATTTCAATCTCGAAAGGGATCAAGGAGAATATCCGTTGGTGGTTAGATCCACAGAAACTAAGCAAGGGAATCTCCCTTCGCTTACAGAACCCTCGCCTAGCGTTGTTTGCAGACGCCTCAGATTCAGGGTGGGGAGCGACCCCTAGGTTCGGAAGAAGTGTCAGGCACTTGGGAAGGAGAACAAGTGTCCTGGCACATAAACAAGAAAGAACTAACAGCCATTCATCTAGCTTTAGTTCATTTCGAGGAACAGGTCTTAGGTCTGGGGATTCAGATTCACTCGGACAACACAACAGCCCTCGCTTATATAAAGAAACAAGGGGACGCATTCCTTTTCCCTGTACGAATCAGCAAAGGATCTGCTGATTTGGGCTCAGGAAAGGAAGATCTCTCCTCACAGGGTTTGTGCAGGGAGAGAAAAATGTCCGGGCAGATCTGTTAAGCAGAAAAGAACAAGTCCTACCCACGGAATGGACTCTCAATCCTCAGATTTGCCAACAACTTTGGCATCTGTGGGGAAGGCCCAATATAGACCTGTTCGCGACCAACAAGAATCACAGATTAGAGACCTATTGCTCCCCGATCTCGGATCCTCAAGCAGTAGCAGTAGATAGCTTTCTGCTAGATTGGACGGGCTTGGACGCATACGCCTTCCCTCCTTTCAAGATAGTAGGGGAAGTATTGAGGAAGTTCGCTTGCTCGGAAGGAACAAGAATGACCCTCATCGCTCCCTTCTGGCCAGCTCTCGATTGGTTCACAGTGGTGCTGGAGTGGTTAGTAGATTTTCAAAAATCGCTTCCACTAAGTAACCATCTTCTCAAACAACTCCACTTCGACAGGTTTCACAAAAAACCTCCCCCCCGCTCTAAGTCTGACCGCCTTCAGACTGTCGAAGGACTTGTCAGAGCAAGGGGCTTTTCACGAGAAGTGGCGAAGGCTATTGCAAGAGCCAGAAGAGTCTCCACCTCTAAAGTATATCAGTCGAAGTGGGAGTTGTGTTTAGAAGATGGTGTAAGGGAAAGAAAATATCCTCTTCCAGTACCTCTGTAACTGAAATCGCAGATTTTCTCCTATATTTGAGAAAAGACTGTAACCTGGCAGTTTCAACAGTGAAGGGTTACAGAAGTATGCTGGCCTCAGTTTTTCGACATAGAGGAATAGATCTGACGAATAATAAAGATCTTCATGACCTTATAAGGTCTTTTGAGACCACAAAAGAACATGTAATCAAGAAGCCTAGCTGGAACTTGGATGTGGTCCTCAAGTTCCTAATGTCGAAAAAATTTGTACCGTCTCACGCAGCTTCATTTAGAGCTTAACGAGAAAGTCATTATTCCTTTTTGCGTTAGCCAACAGCCAAGAGAAGTTAGCGAGTTGCAGCTTTGGAAGGTAAAGTGGGGTTTAAGAAGGATTCAGCGATTTGCTCCTTTAAACCATTTTTTCTAGCAAAAAATGAAAATCCCTCAAAGCCTGGCCAAGAAGCTTTGAGATAAAAGGACTATCTTCATTAACAGGGAGAGAACTAGAAAGGACTTTGTGTCCAGTCAGGGCACTCAAGTTCTACCTGGAGAAGAAGAAGTTGCTGAAAGGTACAGAAGAAAGTCTTTGGTGCTCTGTAAGAGATCCGAAAAGATCGATCTCTAAGAACGCCCTTACATACTTCATAAAAGATGTAATAAGGGAAAGCTCACCTTAAGTGCGATGAAGAGCATCTCAAGGTTCTCAGAGTGAGAGCTCATGAAGTGAGAGCCATAGCTACGTCTATGGCATTTCACAAAACATGGTCTCTCAGGCTCTTATAGAGTCGACATTTTGGAGATGTAATTCTGTGTTCGCCTCGAATTACCTAAGAGACGTTAAAATTTCGTACGAAAAGTGGCTTTGCTCTGGGAGCGTATGTTTCGGCGAATTCAGTGCTGGGAGAAGGGGCTGAGGCTAATCCTTCCTAATTTAGTTTAGTGCTTAAATTACTTTTTATTGGTGGTTGTTTTTATTGGTTAATTGTCAGAGGGAATAGGGAACCCTCTACAATTCATAGATTATAACAATACTAACATGGTCAGGTGATCGGGATTGGCTTCAGTGCTCTTTGTGATTTTTTAATAACCTTAACTCTGTCATGTAAGAGGGCGAGTCTCCATGATATGACAAAAGGTCAAGGCTCTACCATGTAAGTGGGTCAGCCCCCATTGGTACGATCCAGTATAGGCTCTGTCGCGTAAGCGGGCTAGCCCCCATTGACACGATCCAAAGAGTTTATTCAACCATGAGGTTCATTCCTCGTTGAAACTCTTGAGGCAGGCAGACTCATCGACAGTAGTCATGAAGTCTTCAGCCCAATCCAAGGAGGAACTATGGATTATGTTATCCAAGAACATAGGTTGTTTTTTCCTGTTTTTAATGTATTTAGTTTAAGTATTATTTTGTTTTTAGCTGTCTCTTGCCCGCCACCAAGGGTGCCAATCAGCTAAGTATATATCTGCTGGGTAAGTTACTTGTACAAAAAATGATATTGTTAAGATACAATAAAGTTTTGTACATACTTACCTGGCAGATATATACGATTAATGGCCCACCCATCCTCCCCTCAGGAGACAGGTGGTAAGAGGAAATTATGGCTTAGAAAACGGGAATAGTTCCAGACCCCGCCACCCAGCGGCGGGAATGGTGGATCACCTGACCTACCTGTCGCGTGTGCCGCGAGTTTTGAAATTCTGTCGGGACGACCGAGTCTATAGCTAAGTATATATCTGCCAGGTAAGTATGTACAAAACTTTATTGTATCTTAACAATTATCATTTCACAAATAAATTCTGACTCGCCAAAGGATTCTGGACACCAGTCTTTTGAGCGAGAGTCCAATTCGGACACAAAGATCAGAAAACGAGTTGGAACCCGAGTACTATGTGCCTGAGGTTTTTTTCCAAGCAGCATGAAATAACGAAATTTGCATCGAGAAGGCTCCTTTGTGGCAATTGCAATGAAACAGTCATTATCATTGATGGGTAAAAGCAAAAAGGTTTATTGATTATATATACCCTGAATTCGATGGATTGCACACGATTAATGAAGCCTTTGATATCAACACCAATATAAATCTCATTCCTGTTAGAAAACACAATGTTAGTTCTAGAATTTCATAACTTAAGATTCGTTACCATATTTAATGAGGAAATAGATACATGACATAGAATTCGAATGAATTGGACGCTTCGAATAGAACAGAAACAATTACTCTTGCAACTTCAACTTCAATTTTCATAAAACTATGCCATGTGTCTAGCATGAATACTAATTTCGTTTGTATAATTTCGTTTGCCAATTATACATATTATCTGTAACTAAGCAGATACATCTATCAGTGTATAACTGAATCACGAAAGTTAGGAACGTGATAAATCCATAAATAAAGATATATGCCACGAAGGAAAAATAAACGAATGAGTAACTGCGAGACCTTTCGACGTTTCCACGTCCTTTACTGAGCAGAATTGACATACATGGGACAAAAGACAAAGCAAGAAGATTCGTATAACTGACAGATAGGAATTATAAAGAGATTAGTACCTAGAATCCAACACACCTGGAAGAGAGTAACTTCCCAAACAAGCATAAACAATGGGTGCGATTAAACAAAAGTTTAAGATAACATCTCAGATACAAGGACAAGACAATTAAAGAATTATAGGTGACAGCTGTTCAGAACTTTGGTAAACAAAACCATGTTCACAATACATATTCACAATACAGGTTAGACATACATTACAACGAAGATAACTCAAAGGCAACTAATTTTTATTTAAGTCTGTAATTATATCTTTGAGGTCATTCTTAAACATGTTACAAATACAAGGGTCTAAATGAAAAAGGCCACGACTAACATTGAAATTACAATGAAAAGTAAGTTGTATTAAAGCAGATTCTAAAAGATTTCGTGATAAGACATCTCTTGACCGTGCAGTTACTGAGCTACCAACCCAATTTATTCGGTGGTTGTTTTCACTTAAATGAATAAATATTGCATTAGATGTTTGCCCAGTTTTTACAGAATATTTATGCTGGCTTAGCCTTACTTCTAGGCCCTTGCTAGACTGTCCGAGATAAAATGAGGGGACAATCCATACATGGAATTTTATATACTATTATGTTGTTGCTTTCTCTGGGGCTATTTTTTATTAAAATTCCTTTTAGTGTGTTATTATATGAGAGAACAAGGTTGACATTAAAAGCTTTTAACAATGATTTAATGGTTTCAAATCTGTTAAAAAAAGGCAAACTGAGAATGTTCTTAAATTTTTTTCTTCTGCGTGTTACTTTCACTATAAAACTTTTTGTGGGCTTTATTATAACAAATATCTAATATATGTGAAGGATAGCATAAATCTTTCCCTATTTTTCTTATGTATTCAATTTCTTTATCCAAATATTGGGACTGACAATGCGTAATGCTCGTAAAAACATAGAAGAAAAAATTGATATTTTTATGTTAAGATGGTGGCCTGAGAAGAAATGAACATAAGTTAAGTTGTTGGTCGGTTTCCTATAAATACTGAATTTACATTGAAATGGTTCTCTGTGTATCAAACATCTAAGAAGGGGAGGCAATTGTCTTTTTCTAATTCTAGAGTAAACTTAATCGATGGTACCTGGTTATTTAATTTAGAGAGTAAATCATTTACATCAATACCGACAGGCAGGACAGCTAAAATATCATCAACATAACGATACCATTTTACAGGAATATGAATGATATTAGGTAAGTAGCATTTTTCAAAAAATTCCATGTACAAGTTTGAGAGTAGTGGTGATAAAGGATTCCCCATTGCCATGCCAAATATTTGTTGATAAAATTCACCATTGAATATAAACTTACAATCACAAATGCACAAACTCGTGAGTGAAATAATGTGACTTATAGGTAGAGGTAATTCATGCTGAGTCAGTTCATTACTAGATAGTCCAAAATAGAGTCTATAGGGACTTGAGTAAAAAAGAGAACATACATCAAAACTAACGAATCTATCAGTAGGGCAAAGAGCAATTTTGTTTAATTTATCAACTAAATCTAGAGAATTATATATATGAGAATTGGAGATGGTTCCAAGTAACGGGGACAAGATCTTTGTGATATATTTCGAAAGTTTATATGAAATTAAACCAACAGTACTGATAATAGGACGCATAGGGTTATTTTCTATGTGCGTTTTGACTAATCCGTACAAGTAAGGTAGTGAAGGAGGTTTGACTAACAATTTGCCTAGTAGTTCTGTTTTATCTTAAGGATATTTTTCACAGTGCTATTGAAGTTTTTTATGACTTGATCAAGGGGATTTTTTGTTAGTTTTTTATAAGTCCCATCATCATCCAGTAGGGCTTGCATACGTGATATGTAGTCAGCTTTATCTAAAATTGCTATACTATTTGATTTATCAGCTTTTGTAATGTGGATAGTATTGTCCTTTTTAAGATCGGTCAAACTTTTCTTATAGCGAGCAGGGAAGTTACTTTCATGCTTAACGTTGGCAGCTCCGTACACAGTACCTTTAATCATGTCAACATGATTTTTATCCTTAAAGATAAAACAGAACTACTAGGCAAATTTTCTTTCAAATCTCCTTCGCTACCTTACTTGTACGGATTAGTCAAAACGCACAAAGAAAATAACCCCGTGCGGCCTATTATCAGTACTGTTGGTTCAATTTCATATAAACTTTCGAAATATATCACGAAGATCTTGTCCCCGTTACTTGGAACCATCTCCGATTCTCATATATATAATTCTCTAGATTTAGTTGATAAATTAAACAAAATTGCTCTTTGCCCTACTGATAGATTCGTTAGTTTTGATGTATGTTCTCTTTTTACTAAAGTCCCTATAGACTCTATTTTGGACTATCTTAGTAATGAACTGACTCAGCATTATTTCACTTACGAGTTTGTGCATTTGTGATTGTAAGTTTATATTCAATGTGAATTTTATCAACAAATATTTGGCATGGCAATGGGGAATCCTTTATCACCACTACTCTCAAACTTGTACATGGAATTTTTTGAAAAACGCTACTTACCTAATATCATTCATATTCCTGTAAAATGGTATCGTTATGTTGATGATATTTTAGCTGTCCTGCCTGTCGGTATTGATGTAAAGATTTACTCTCTAAATTAAATAACCAGGTACCATCGATTAAGTTTACTCTAGAATTAGAAAAAGACAATTGCCTCCCCTTCTTAGATGTTTTGATACACAGAGAACCATTTCAATGTAAATTCAGTATCTATAGGAAACTGACCAACAACTTAACATATGTTCATTTCTTCTCAGGCCACCATCTTAACATAAAAATATCAATTTTTCTTCTATGTTTTTACGAGTATTACGCATTGTCAGTCCCCAATATTTGGATAAAGAAATTGAATACATAAGAAAAATAGGGAAAGATTTATGCTATCCTTCACATATATTAGATATTTGTTATAATAAAGCCCACAAAAAGTTTTTTATGTAAGTAACACGCAAGAAAGAAAAAATTTTAAGAACATTCTCAGTTTGCCTTTTTTAACGGATTTGAAACCATTAAATCATTGTTAAAAGCTTTTAATGTCAACCTGTTTTCTCATATAATAAACACACTAAAAGGAATTTTAATAAAAAATAGAGCCCCAGAGAAAGCAACAACATAATATATAAAATTCCATGTATGGATTATCCCTCATTTTATCTCGGACAGTCTAGCAAGGGCTAGAAGTAGGCTAAGCCAGCATAAATATTCTGTTAAAACTGGGCAAACACTCTAATGCAATATTTATTCATTTAAGTGAAAACAACCACCGAATAAATTGGGTTGTAGTTCAGTCATTGCACAGTCAAGAGACGTCTTATCACGAAATCTTTTAGAATCTGCTTTAATACAACTTACTTTTCATTGTAATTTCAATGTTAGTCGTGTCCTTTTTCATTTAGACCCTTGTATTTGTAACATGTTTAAGAATGACCTCAAAGATAAAATTACAGACTTAAATAAAAATTAGTTGCCTTTGAGTTATCTTCGTTGTAATGTATGTCTAACCTGTATGTGAATATGTATTGTGAACATGGTTTTGTTTACCAAGTTCTGAACAGCTGTCACCTATAATTCTTTAATTGATTTGTCCTTGTATCTGAGATGTTTATCTTAAACTTTTAATCGCACCCATTGTTTATGCTTGTTTGGGAAGGTTACTCTCTTCCAGGTGTGTCGGATTCTAGGTACTAATCTCTTTATAATTCCTATCTGTCAGGTTATACGAATCTTCTTGTTTTGTCTTTTGTCCATGTATGGTCAGTTCTGCTCAGTAACAGATGCATCAGTAGGTTGAATTTCTCATAGCCGAAGTTATGTTCGATTGTCGTTACCTGTGCACAAAAAAAACACACTATTTAGGCCAAAAAACTTGTTTTTTGGGCACTTCTGCCATAGCACCCCATGAAGGGATTCATTAGGGTTTTTGTGTGAACCCTTTCAAACATCGCTGTAGAAGTGCTGGCGATGACAGGTCCTGAAATACTCCCTTTACGTATTCATACAATTCTGGTGGAAGTTTTGACAGCAAAATCTTTTGTTCTTTGTGAGATGGTGGTTTCCTTCCATGTGCAATGGCCCGCTGGTAAAAACACCATGACGACGTCCCTTTGGGGCACAAGTTATGACGCTCCTTCCGATCATCTGATGACGTGTGATGGTAAAAGGAGGCCCATTAATTGCACGTCTCATTGTTTCTACATCAGTGCCGATATTTAGTTTCTGGATTTGCTTTCCCATAAATGATTGAAACTTTTCAATGGTTGTCTTTCGTAAGCTTGTCTCGCCCAGCCAATAAACTTTTCTTTACAATCTTGCCTGATTTTTGAGTGAAGAGTTCACTCGCAGCTTTCTTTGCTTTCTCAAGCCTGCTACCCATTCGTTTATGCACATGATTTATGCATTCTAATTTAATTACTTGATGGCCATCATACGGTCCTCTACCATCATTCAGTTCACACACAGCTGTGTATGCCTTAGAATCACCATCTCCCACAAAGGTTATGTATCGGAACCCGTAATTTTCTGACCGTGACCACAAACGTCTCGCTTCCTCAGCTTCCATAGCACCTGCTAGACTGTCAAAATTCTTATTGCACCTGTGCTTCTTCTTCTCTTCACCTCTCTCGCAGATTTTGCAATAATTACTTAGCACAATCACCTCTATGATAGTTGCCGTATACACTTCTATCACAAAAACCAACACCTACATGGGACTTGTGGCCCCTGGTTAGCCAAGTCCATCGACGGAAACTTCGATGTTCATCATACCATTTTCATCAATCTCAGCTAATCCTTTCTCTATATAATATTTCTTTATGTTCTCATGTGCCTTTGCTTGATATTCATCCATGTGCATTTTCATTTTCGTATACAAAAAGCTGCAATGTCTTGAATATGACCATGCTGAAATAGGGTCTTACCTATAAATCCACTTCTTTTCACAAGCCCAGCTTGTCCGACACCAGAAATCAAAGAATGATATATTTCCTCAACATTTATCTCATTAAATTGATGATGTACAGAGTTTTCCATAGCTACTAATTCGCCTTGCTGGGGCATCAGCCGTAAACATACATGATTGGCACTTCATAAAAATATCAGTATCCCATCTATTGGCAGACATATCTAACTTTAGTTACCCCTACAATTTCCTTCCTTGCATCTTATATACGGACTCTATTTTTCTCTAGCTGAGATCTAGATATAATGAATTTGTCATCATATACTCCCTTTCCATCATCCTTTATTACATTCATCAACTGCGAGCGTAATTGTGAAGGGGAAAAATACTCAGTTGACTGCGCGGCAGACAACATGGAGGCAACAGAGCCTCTGTGTTGTTGTTGTTGGTGTGGTGATGATGGTGATGGTGTTGCTGCCAGTGGTGATGATGGTGGAACAGCGCTGGAGACATCAAACCAACAAATGGTGGTGGTACTGGCGGC
Source organism: Macrobrachium nipponense (assembly GCF_015104395.2). NCBI lineage: Eukaryota > Metazoa > Arthropoda > Malacostraca > Decapoda > Palaemonidae > Macrobrachium > Macrobrachium nipponense. Next base: position 49,628,983 of record NC_061092.1, on the reverse strand, counting down.
GCTGCCACATCAACAACACTGTCGTTAGTCGTAACCTTCGACCCTCTGTCTCTTTTTAGCAAAATTTGCTAAACGGGCCACAGTTGCACTGTTCTGTTTCGGCATATTGTCCCACTTTCACTCTAGTACACACACAAACGTATATAAATTGTATTTAGTGTTACTTGATGTAAGGAAACAGCAAAAAAACACGGCAAACAGCGAAAAAATGCTAGGAGTAAAGAGCAGCATACCTCCCCTTTTTGCAAGTATGGGACACACTGAAATCGGCTTTCTGCTGGGGTATGGTGATTGCTACCCGCTCAGAAACACATTCATCAAGAGATCGGCCATTGTTGTTGCCAGACGTAAGAGATTAGGCGAATAAAAATCAAAATAATTAATAAATTAGGCGGATAAAGGACGAAATGAATATAGTCATTGAGAGCCAAACGTCAACCCTACGTCACTGTGTGTAGGGGGTGGGGCTAAAACCCCCTTAATTTTAATATTTCGAAAAAATAGTTTGGCCACGTGATAACAGAGGTGCTGCTCATGTCTTACGGCCATTTAACCCTTAAAACGCCGACTGGACGTATTTTACGTCGACATTTTTTGTCTCTCGGGTGCCGACTGACGTATTTTACGTCGACATACAAAAGTTTTTTTATTTTTTTTTTAAATTCGCGGAAAAATACTTTTAGGTCCTACCAGCCGAAAACTCTTGAATCACGCGCCTTGGGGGATGCTGGGAGTTCACGGATCAAGGTGTTGTTTGTTTACAATCGTTACGCAGGCGCGCAAGCGCGAATTTCTTTCTTGCCGCACTAAAAAGTATCTGTGACACATCTCTGAAATTATTTCGTCACTTTGACATAATTTCTGTACCATTTTAAATTAGCGTTACATAGAGTATTATATATGAAAATGTGCGCATTTTTTATGATAGGAAGACAACAAAAAAATACTCATGATGGTAGCTTTTATCAGTTTAAGATATTTTCATTATAAATAACGATAAGTGCCAAAATTTCAACCTTCGGTCAACTTTGACTACCGAAATGGTCGAAAAACGCAATTGTAAGCTAAAACTCTTATATTTTAGTAATATTCAATCATTTAACTTAATTTTGCAACTAATTGGAAGTCTCTAACACAATATTTCGATTTATGGTGAATTTATGAAAAAACTTTTTCCTTACGTCCGCGCGGTAACTCTTCCGAAAATAATCATACATGCGATTGTGGTAATGTTTGCACCATTTTAAAATTAGCCGTTACATAAAGTTTTATATATGAAAATGTGCGCAATTTCATGCACAACTACAACTAAAAACAACCCATGGTTGTAGCTTTTATCAATTTTGAAATATTTTCATATAAAAAATGATAAAGTGACAAATTTTCACCTTCGGTCAATTTTGACTCTACCGAAATGGTCGATAAACGCCATTGTAAGCTAAAACGCCCTATATTCTAGTAATATTCAAGCATTTAACTTCATTTTGCAACAAATTGGAAGTCTCTAGCACAATATTTCGATTTATGGTGAATTTATGAAAAAAAAATAACATTTTCTTTCCGGGGGGGGGTCCGCGCGGTAACTTTCGAAAAAATCATACGTGCGATTGTGGTAATGTTTGCACCATTTTTAAATTAGCCGTTACATAACGTTTTATATATGAAAATGTGCGCAATTTCATGTATAATACAACAAATAATAGTTGAAGGTTGTAGCTATTCTCATTTTCGAAATATTTGCATATAAATCACGATAAATAGAAAAAAAACCACGTTCGGTCAAATTTGACTCTACGAAATGGTCGAAAAACGCAATTGTAAGATAAAAACTCCTCACAGTCTAGTAATATTCAGTCATTTATCTTCATCGTGAAACAAATTCGAAGTCTCTAGCACAATATTTAAATTTATGGTGAATTTTTAAAAAAAACTTTCTTCCCTCCGCGCGCGGATTCTCCGCCACAAATCTCCGAAATGCGTAAGTCCCATTCTCGGAATATTTGCTCCGTTTCATATTAGGCATTTCATAGAGTTTTATATATGAAAATGTGCGCAATTTCATGTAGAATAAAACGAAAAATATTTGAAAGTTGTAGCTTTTCTTATTTCCGAAATAATTGCATATAAAAAATATATATATAAGAAATTCGACATTCGGTCAAATTTAGCTCGTCAGATATGGTCGAAAACTGCATTTGTAAGCTAATATTCTTACAGTATAGTAATATTCAATCATTTGTCTTCATTCTGAAACATATTGGAAGTCTCTAGGACAATATTTAGATTTATGGTGAATTTTTGAAAAAAATATGTGTTTACGTAAGCGCGTTACGAATTCATGCATTATTTTGTGATAATATTTTCTCTGTGTTCTTTTATCGTTTTACAATGTGTTATATATCAAAATGATCGCAATTTAGTGCACAGTACAACGAAAAAAAAAGTAACTTGTTACCTTCAACCGTTTTGCGCACAGCGCGATTTGAATACAATTATATATGAAATTCTTTCGTTTTTTGCGCTATCATATATCGCATTATTTATATATGATAATGATAATTTTTTCATTCTGATGGTTGCATACTAAACTTCAAGCAATGACAAAAAAAGGAGCCAAAAATGAACTCTTAATCTTGAAAACTAAGCGCGCTGTGATTTTTTGAAAAAAATATTTTTTCCGCTTACGTGCTCACTCTCAAACCCCTCCGGCATACGGGAGTCATTTTTTTATTTACCGCTCCGGCGTTTAAGGGTTAACCAGATTTTGAAATTTTCAAAAATATTCATCAAAAATCATAGCGGAAGCCCCCCTTAAATAAAAATTAGTTGCCTTTGAGTTATCTTTGTTGTAATGTATGTCTAACCTGTATTGTGAATATGTATTGTGAACATGGTTTTGTTTACCAAAGTTCTGAACAGCTGTCACCTATAATTCTTTAATTGTCTTGTCCTTGTATCTGAGATGTTTATCTTAAACTTTTAATCGCACCCATTGTTTATGCTTGGGTTTGGAAGGTTACTGTCTTCCAGGTGTGTCGGATTCTAGGTACTAATCTCTCTATAATTCCTATCTGTCAGATTATACGAATCTTCTTGTTTAGTCTTTTGTCCCATGTATGTCAGTTCTGCTCATATAAAGGACGTGGAAACGTCGAAAGGTCTCGCAGTTACTCATTCGTTTATTTTTCCTTCGTGGCATATATCTATTTTTTACAATCTATCAGTGAATAACAACCTTTCTGTGGACTATTAACGAAAAAATGATACCCAGTGTTTAAGCCCATCTACATGCAATTCTGTCCCATAGGACTATTTAAAAATCATCCTATTTTTATATATCTTTACGTATTCTATAAAAGAATATGCCTGGTGTAACAATCATATAAGTTTGATGGATGTTTCCGGGCATAAAGCTGAATTCCATCCAACCCTTTCTGGACAACGGGTCTGTAGAGTGCCGTAAGACAGGTACACACCGAAACTTTTTACAGCAGTTTTTTTTTTTCAAGTTTTTATTCAATAGATTATTTACAAAGCATTAACAACAAATTCAGAACTACATACATTTTTAACTAAAAATACATTGCATAAATGTTAAAGGAATTCTTTGTGAAATACTTTAACAATTTCTCTTTTCAAAATGGCGTTGATGTCTCTTTGGTTTCTTATAATAGAAGCTTTTATTTATTATTTCTAATTTAACGTTCAAGCACATTCTTGTCTTTGAGCGACCCTATATTAACAGTATAACTTGACAAAATTAAAGTTGCAGTGTTCCTTTGTTTCTTCAATGACTGTGGGAAATCAAAATGCATCATTCTAATGAAATTGCAGTGAACAAAATTGCAAAATAGCTTCAAAACTCCTTTGAACCATATTATGTTTGCAATTTTCTTGCAGAAATATACCATAGGAATATCTGATTCCTCAGTATCACAAAACTGGCAATTAGAATCTTGATTATTTTCATTTTTTAACCTTTTTTTATTGGGTAATATTTCGTGAATATATTTATATATTATTTCCCTGTCAGCAGCAGAAAGAAGTTTTATCTTGATGTTTTCCCAAATCAAAGGCCAGTTATAAAGGGGGTATCTACTCTCAACAGTTGGCTATACCTTTGGCAATACACTCCCATGTATAGTTCTTCGATTTAAGAAAAGGAAAATTCTGAACTGTTTTACATTTTCTAACTGTTACTAAGACCTCAGAATAAACATAGGTGCCATTACACATGAATTGTGTCTTTGAGTTAAATTTCCGGTAAACAACCACTTCATATGTGAATTATTATAATAATCTGACATAAAATTGTATTTTTCATCACAACGTAACTTAAAGAAAGAGGCAGCTAGAATACTTTGTGTCTTCCATAAAAGACTTACCATTCCTATCACCTCTTCAATCTTTGACTTTGTTAAAATGTCTCTTTTGATAAATTCACACTTTTCCCCCAAATGTAAAAGAAAATTTCTTTACATATTAGTTTTGCATATTAACAGGCAAAGGGTAAATATGGGAAACATACCATGTCTGAAAAAATCAAGGTATTGACAATAACAGCTTTTGATGTAATGTAAGTCTTCTGTTGTGAAAGCTCGCCAAAGTATTCTTAACTTTACATAATATATTTGTCCACGAAAGGTAACAGCCATTTCGTAATTTATCAGAAAATAAAATTCCCAAAGTTGGGAAAGAACCTGTATATCCTTGAAGGACCTAATCCAAATATTTTCGTCTTATCTTTATTTGGCATGCAACCCGTGGCTGCTTCAAATTTAGACTCTAATGTGCTAATCCCCAAAATTCCCTTATCACTGGCAACGAAAATATTTGTATCATCGGCAAACCCAAGAATTTTAAGGTGGTTATCATCTGGTAAGGGCAAGTGTTCAATACAACTATTTGTTTTTATGGCAAGATACAGAGGTTCCTGGAAAACAGCATAAAGGAGCAAAGAAAGAGGGCAGCCTTGTCGGACTCCCCTCTCCACACTAAAGTACTTACCAATGTTACCATAACAATGCAACAACTTCCAGTATTCGTGTAAAATATCTTAATGCAGGAAATCAGTTCATCACAAAAACAAAAACCTAGTCTTTCAAGAATCTGAAGTACAAAATTAATATCAACACGGTCAAATGCTTTCGACCAATCAAGATTTAAAATAGCACCTTGAACTCACTTCTCACTACAGTAATACAGAATATCTCTAATTAAAGTATGTATTACATTTATTTATGGATCTCCCAGGCACACAAAATTGTTCGAGACTGATAAGGTTAAGGATAACTGTTTGCATTTTTTTCGCAGTTATCTTAGCAAGTATCGTATAGTCACAGCACAAAAAGGAAATTGGTCTCCAATTAGCCAAAGCACACTCATCGGTGCCTTTCGATATGAGAGGGACTAATGCAATACTCGGACTCTTGGAGAGAGTTTTCATTTCCATAATACTTTCAAGCAACAATTTTATTTCATCCTTAATATCTTCCCAAAATACCTTATAAAATTCTATTGGGATGCCATCTACACCAGGACATTTATTGTTGACATTGGAACGAATAACATCTCGTATCTCTCCGAGAGATATATTCTTATGAAATATATCATTATCAGAATCAGTCAATTTTTTCTCTACAAACTGCATAATGAAATTTTGCATAGGTATATCACAAATGTTTTTCCGGTAAAGTTTTTGGTAATACCTGAACACATAGTGTTCAGTGGCCTGGCTATTTGTAAGAACAATATCTTCATCAAGATTCGGAATTATGTTTCGTTCTGCGACTATTTCTGTCATGACCTTTTTACTATTTATTGAAGGTAAGAGGAATCTTTTTCCCATCCAATCCTGTCTTGAATTCTCAATCGTACTTTACCCTTCTAAAATCTGAGATTTGTTCATGAAGCTTACCTGTCATATATATATGGCTGTATTCTCTGAAGTCCGACAGAATTTCAAAACTTACAACACACGGCGGGAATGGGTTAGTACCCATTCCCGCCGCTGGGAGGCGGGTATCAGGAACCATTCCCATTTTCTATTCAGATTTTCTCTGTCGCCGGTACTGTCAACACCTCTTTTCGGTACCTCCGTCTTAGGATTTTGAAACTTCTTTGCTACTTAAGTATCCTGATTGTCTTTTGGTTATTGAATTTGGATTTGTGGCTAGGCATACACTACTTGTGGACTGTTTTTGATTTTGGCTTGATTTTTCTTTAAGATGTCAGGATCTAGTTCAGCTAGTGCCAGAGTATGTTGTATGGAAGAATGTAAGGTGAGGCTACCGAAGGCTTCGGTAGACCCACACAGTATGCACGAGTTGTAGGGGACATGTGTGTATGATTGATGATCGTTGTAAGGAGTGTGAAAGTCTGTCTGATTCGGGTTGGAAGGCGTATGAGTCCTATGTGCGCAAGTTAGAGCATGATAGGATCAGGAGTTCTTCCTCCAGGAGTGTGTCAAGCAGTAGACGTAAGGGCAGTAATGTTTCTCCTGCTACCCCTCCAGTAGATTTTGCAACTCCTAAATCTGTAATGTTGCCTTCGGGCCCTGAAATGGTGTCTGTGGAGGGTAATGCCCTATCTGTGATTCTAGAGTCCCTACGTAATCTAGAATCCAAAGTGCTCGCCTTGGAAGGTAGAAAGTGTTGATAGTGCAGTGAAGTGCAGTGATAGTGACCCTGTAGTTGTGGAGGGGGCGTCAGATCGGCCCTATAATGCCTCTAGGCCTGGACCTCTGCCGGACTCCCAGGAATCAGTAGTGGGCAAGTCGAAAGCCGAAGGAGGGTTATGGAGGCTCCCCCACCGATCTGGTGTCCCTTCGGCAGGACCTGTTGACGCTTCCCAGGCTGCCAAGGACGTGCTCGTGCACGTATCCTTCAGGAGTGCTCGTCATCCGAGGCGTCCTCCCCGCACAGGAGTTGGAGCTCCCGGAAGGACTCGCGCCCTCTGAAGAGAACAAGACGCTAGATGTCGCACAGGCAGCCGTCGTCTTTGGTCTCAGGGAGGAGGACGCTTCACGTCCTTTCTCTTCTGCTGCTTTGCGGTTGTCTCCGGAGAGTTTTGCTGCCTTTACTCCACAAAAGAAGACCAGGACGTCATCCGACGATGATGCTTTTGAGCGCCCCAGTCGGTCCAGGGATAGAACTGTTGCAGTCCATGTGAGAAGGAAGAAGGCATCTCCTCGCCCTTCGTCTTCTCACAGGATCAGCCCTTCACCTGAAAAGGAGTCTTCTCTGACAAAGAAGATCATCCTTTCAATGCAGCAACAACTTGCTTCGTTGTTTTTGCCAAGAGAGAGGCAGTGCCGCGTCGTCGGAGGAAGGATGATAGACTGCCGATCAAGAGGTCCAGACAGTCCCCCTCGCCTTCTCTTTGCTCGTCTCTTTCTCCTGTTTCGTCGCCCTCTGGATTTCGTGCGGTTCCCCAGCGGTTGTCTAGAGGGCGCAAGGAACTTCTTCCCTTTTCCCAAATGTTCTTCTGTCGAGAGGAAGGAACGTCGTTACTCTCGTAGCAAGGATAGGTTTCCTGCTTCCCGAGACGCTCCCCTCTCCTCTCTTCGTGGCGCTCCGTATGCGGAACGTGACCGTTCGCTCTGCTGAGAAGCAGAATGTTGTTCAAGCTTCTAAGCTTGACGCCATACAAGTGGCTTTGCTTAATCAAGCAGCTCGCCAAGACGCCCCTCGAGGGACGCTCCGACTGCTGCCAAGCATGACGCTAATTCGGCAGCTAAGCTGGACACTTCTCAAGCTGCTAAGCTGGACGCTTTGCATGCAGCTTCGTCACGAGCTGCTCGTCAGGACGCCCAGCATGACGCTTTTCTGGACGCTCGTCAGGACGCCCAGCGTGACGCTTTTCTGGACGCTCGTCAGGACGCTCAGCGTGATGCTTTTCTGGACGCTCGTCAGGACGCCCAGCATGACGCTTTGCTGGACGCTCGCCGACGCTCGGACGCTCTTTTTGACGCTTCTCAAGACGCTCGCCGACTACAGGACGTTCGTCGTGACTCCCATCGAGACGCTCTTCATGAAGCTTTCGCATCTGCTCCTGAACCTGCTGACGCTGTTTTGGAAGACGCACAACCTTGTACTCTGACCTCGTCTTCTCAGCAGCGCTCCTTATTGAAAATTGGCCCTAAAGGCCTTAACCTCTTCCTTCGGTGGTCTCGCTGCTGCTGCTCCTGCGGAAGAGGGAGAAGTGAGCAGCTCGTCGGAGGAAGCAAACGAAGAACAACCTTCGTCAGCTTCTTCTGACTATCAAGTCTTGGTCCGCTTACTCCGTGCTTCGTTTGGAGATAAATTCCAACCCTCGGCCCCTCGCTCTCCTCCTCCTCAGTTTTCTTCTTCGAAAGCCAGCAAGACTCCGGGATTCGTGAAGATGACGACTTCTCTTTCGACCAAGAGGGCGTTTAAGAAGGTCCATGATTGGATGGAGTCGAGGAAAGCACAAGGCAAGACCTCTTTTGCCCTGCCTCCGTCAAGACTTAACGGCAAGGCAGGCATTTGGTATGAGACAGGGGAGGACGTCGGACTAAGAGCTCCCTCCTCTGCCCAAGGTGACTTTGCCAGCCTGGTTGACGCACCGAGGAGGTCTCTCCTTTCGTCGGCGAAGTTGGCTTGGACACCTTCTGAACTAGACCACCATCTTAAGGGCCTCTTCCGTACGATGGATTTTTTGGACTGGTGCTTGGGGTACTAGATACACAGTCTCGTAGACCGGATTCGATTAGCCTGGGGGGGGAGCTGTCCAGCATTCTGGCGTGTATGGACAAGGCCGTCAGGGATGGTTCGGAGGAGCTGGCTTCGCATTTTTGTACAGGGCTCTTAAAAAAGAGCGCGCTCTACGGCAATTTCACTGCGAAGTCAGTTTCTCCCTCGCAGAGGGCAGAGTTGCTGTTTGCCCCTCTTTCGAGCCATCTCTTTCCCCAGGCTATGATCAAGGATCTGGCCAGCAGCCTGCAAGAGAAGGCTACACAAGACCTAGCACAGTCTTCTATACGTCCTGCAGTCCCTTCGACGTCTTCGCGAATGCAAGCTTCTAAGAAGCAGAAGCCCTTTCGAGGCGGAGCTTCCTCGAGACCGCCTTCTCGAGGAAGAGGTCTTACCAGAGGCAGACCGCCCCTTCTAAGCTCAGGGGTAAAAAATGAGTACTGTCCAGTCCTTCAGTCACCGTAGGAGCCAGGCCTTAGTTTATTTATTCGCAAAAGCTGGTCGCTCAACGTCTCGAGCAGGAATACAAGATACCTTTCCTGAAGACGCCTCCGCTGTTTGCACAGACACCAGGGATCTGTCTCCCTCTTACCATCAGGAGAAGCAGCAGATTCTATACGATCTGCTCGAGCAAATGCTTGAAAAGAGAGCGGTGGAACAGGTCGTGGACCTAGAATCCCCTCGGCTTCTACAACATGTTGTTCCTGGTGCCGAAACAGTCGGGAGGTTGGCGACCAGTTTTAGACGTAAGCAGTCTGAATCTTTTCGTGGAGAAACAGAGGTTCAAGATGGAGATGCCTCAGTCAGTTCTGGGGGCCTTAAGACCAGGCGATTGGATGGTGTCATTAGATCTTCAGGACGCCTATTTTCACGTCCCGATCCATCCCCAGTCGATGAAGTATCTGCGGTTTGTCCTGAGAGGAAAAGTTTTCCAATTCAGGGCTCTTTGCTTCGGATTGAGCACGGCCCGACGATCTTCATGATTTTAATGAAGAACGTGGCGAGGTGGCTTCATCTTGCAAACGTCAGAATCTCTCTATATCTAGACGACTGGCTCATTCGAGCCTCTTCGGAAGCACGGTGTCTGTAGGACCTTCACTCAACTTTAACTTTGGCGAAGTCCCTGGGACTTCTGGTGAATTTCGAAAAGTCACATCTGCTCGGACAACACCACAGCTCTGGCCTACATCAAGAAACAGGGAGGAACACACTCTCGGTCCCTGTTCAATCTAGCGAGAGAGATCTTGTTGTGGGCAAAAGAACGGGACATAAGGATCCTTACGAGGTTCGTCGCAGGCGTAGAGAACGTCCGTGCAAGGTCAACTGCTGCCAACCAAATGGATTCTTCACCAGGAGGTGTGCCAAGAGCTGTGGGAGTTATGGGGACGTCCTCTCGTAGACATCTTTGCGACGTCGAGGACAAAGAGACTTCCGCTGTACTGCTCCCCGGTGCTCGATCCAGGAGCGGTAGCGATAGATGCCCTTCTCTGGGACTGGACAGGGATGGACCTGTACGCCTTTCCCCTGTTCAAGATCCTGGGAGAAGTTATGAGAAAATTTGCAACGTCAGAAGGGACGAGAATGATGCTGATCGCCCCGTTCTGGCCTGCAAAAGAATGGTTCACAGAGGTCATGTCCTTCGTAGTAGACTTCCCGTGGACGCTTCCGTCAAGGATAGATCTACTCAGACAGCCCCACTTCGAGAGGTACCACAAAAACCTCCCCGCTCTGAGTCTGACTGCGTTCAGACTATCCAAAAGTTGGCCAGAGCGAGAGGCTTTTCAAGACCTGTGGCAAGAGCTATTGCCAATGCAAGGAGAGCTTCCTCTCTTGCAGTGTACCAATCGAAGTGGGCCGCTTTCAGGAGTTGGTGCAGAAAGAAGGGCATTTCCTCTACCACGACCTCTGTGAACCAAATAGCTGACTTCCTACTTTACCTGAGGAATGACTTGAAGCTTGCAGTCCCGACGATCAAAGGCTACAGAAGTGTGCTGTCTGTAGTCTTTGGAGACATAGAGGCATGGACTTGGCAAACGATGAAGATCTTCACGATCTCTTAAGATCCTTCGAGACCACGAAGGTCCCTCAACCTAAGTTGCCGTCATGGAACTTGGACGTAGTCCTAAAGTTCCTGATGTCCAGTTGTTTTGAACCTCTTCATGCTGCGTCACTAAGGGACGTTACCAGAAAGGCTGTCGTTTCTAACTGCTCTGGCGACGGCGTAGAGAGTTAGCGAAATTCAAGCTATTAGCAAGCGCGTTAGCTTTAAGGGGCGTAATGCCGTTTGTTCATTGAGCCCGACGTTTCTGGCTAAAAACGAGAATCCGTCCAACCCTTGGCCCAAGAGCTTTGAGATTAAGGGTATGGCCGAAATCATTGGACGGGAGCCAGAGAGAGTCCTGTGCCCTGTCAGGGCTCTCAAATTCTATTTGCGGAAAATGAAGGAATGTCGAGGTCCTTCTAGCAACTTGTGGTGTTCGGTCAGAAAACCAGACTTGCCGATGTCTAAGAATGCTCTGGCATTCTTCTTGAGGGACACCATTAAGGAAGCACATTCTCTTGTGAAGACAGTGACATGAAAGCTGTTTAAAAGTGAATGCTCACGAAGTGAGGGCTATATCTACCTCGGTAGCCTTCCAAAAGAACATGGCACTCAATAACATTTTGAGTGCCACCTTTTGGCGTAGCACTCGGTGTTCGCTTCACACTACCTGCGGGATGTGAAGACGACATACGAGAACTGCTATTCGCTAGGGCCATACGTTGCCGCAGACACTATGTTGGGGGCAGGAAGTAGCACTCATCCTATCCTGTAGGAAATGGTTAAGTGAGCTTTTAAAATTTTGTATTGATTTATGGTTGTAGGGTCGACCGCCTGAGGCGGACTTCCTTCCTTTAGCCTAAGTTATGTGGGGGAATTAACTTTTGTTAGGCTAGGTCAGGTGGTGGTTTTGCTTCGTTGCCCTCATAGTATGGTCAAATGGTCTAGTCACATTGTGGTCACACCCCCGTTGACAGATCATCTAGAACTCGCCAGCTACATAGGTCACTACCTTGCTGGAGACTATAGTAAAGCAGAAGCAGACTTGGGTGACAGTAATCATGAAGTCAGCTATGCTAACAGGTAAGGAACCAAGTTGTCAATCATCTGCATGTATATGTATCCTAAAATCCTATTCTGTCTCTCCCTACCTCCAAAGGTGGGATTCATCTATATATATATCTGACAGGTAAGCTTCATGAACAAAATGATATTGTTATGATACAATAAAGTTTGTTCATACTTACCTGGCAGATATATATAATCAAAGTGCCCACCCCCACCTCCCCTCAGGAGACAGTGGCACTAGAAAATCTGATAGAAAATGGGAATGGTTCCTGATACCCGCCTCCCAGCGGCGGGAATTGGTACTAACCACTTGACTCCCACTGCGTGTGTCGTAAGTTTTGAAATTCTGTCGGACTTCGGAGAATACAGCTATATATATATATATATATCTGCCAGGTAAGTATGAACAAACTTTATTGTATCATAACAATATCATTTTTAAATTGTTTATTCTTTCTTTGAGAATAGTAATATCTGCATAATCTGCGGTTCCTGACACAATAAGTTACATGTATTGTTTCCTAAGTTTTGCTTCAAAATAATTGATGACCCCAAACTTCTGCCTGCTAATCCTTTTACCTTCTCTGACAAAAATTTTTTTTATTTCTGGTTTCACCAAATCATTCCTCTAATTACTGATATGATAGAAATTCCTTTTACGTGTTTTCAGAAATGTCCACAACCTCATTAACTTATTCTTTTTAATTTCCTCATCTTTTAATAAACTAGTATTTAAGTTTCCAAAATGAGTTCCAATACTAATGTTTGGATTAATCTTAACTTTGCAAATGACAGGGAAATGATCAGAAAATGACGCAGGTAGCATTTCGCTTGAAATTCCATTGTCTCTGAGTGTCTGACAGCACAATCTATCAATGCGCGAACCGTAGTTTGTGCGTACATAAGTGTACTGGGGTTCCCTGTTATGCGGAAACCATACATCATTAAACCTAAGGGTCCTAGTTAATCTGAGAATTGATTTTGACACGTTTGATTCACTATTATTGGAATTGCCTCTAGGACTCAAAACACAGTTCCAATCACCTCCCATAATAGTATGGCTATTATCATACCGTAAGTAGTTGGTAGTACAAGAGCTAAGGCCCTTTGAATTAACCGAGAATGGCCAAAAACGAGAGTGGTTGTTTCTAGGGTAAAAAAATTTTGCAGAATCCAAAAATGGGCGTCTTACAAGTCCCTGGTGGGACATGTGCCTGTAAGACACCATTTACCATCATGACGGCCATGACAGAGTTCTGACCAAATGTGACAACTTAAGGCGGAACTGTCATCGATTAATGATACCTTTCCTATTCTGTCATTATAGTAACAACATTTTATAATTTTAAATGAATTTTCTATGTCCAAAATTAACACTTAAAGCTCAGATGTCCTCATGAAGTCATTTAAAGTCGTCCGATGTAAAAGAAAGCTCAGATGTCCTCATGAAGTCATTTAAAGTCGTCCGATGTAGAAGATAATTTAATGGAACTTTGCTGTTACATGAGAAGAGTTAACTAATATGATGAATAACCTACTGATTGAATTAAAGAGTATTTATAAATGTGAATAGAGTAAGTATACTGTTAACCAAAAGAACATAACTCAGTCATTGTCATATTCCGAGTCTCCAGAAGATAGTTCTTCAATTTCACTTTCTTCATTCCCTGGATCCAACGTCTTTTCATCATCAATGCAACAACAGATTTCTTTTGGTATCTGCTCTCCCCTCAAACCAAAGTGAAGTGTATGTACCATTTTGAATTTGCCATCCACTATCTTCAGGTTTGAGCATTGTTGGGACGGGTTTGTTAGCATTTTTCCATATTAACACAACCTAGTTTGAATGAAGAATTTTCTGTTTCAGTACTGATTAGCAAGGAGGAAGTCCACCAGCATTAAATCCTTCGATATTCTGAAGTGGTTGTTTGTCATCTTTTGGCTAGCATTTATCCTTGAAAATTAAATACTGCACTTCATCTAATTTTGGTTTTCCATAGAGAACACAAACAAATTTCTCCAACTCTTTTGAGATGGCTTCAACACTGTCCCGTGATTCTGTTCCCAGTTTGGCAAACGTGTCTTGGAATTCCTTGAAGGATTCAACTATGGCATATGGTTTAATCTTTCCTTTCCTCAGAAATGATGCTGTGAAATCACAACTGTGAATGCGTGCAGCCCAGGAAGAGCCATACACAGGTTTCTTCCAAGATTTGAAGCAAGATTAGCGACTATCTATAAATCTTCTAGTATTTTTCCCACTCTGCCCTACATCCATCCCTATATGTAGCTCCCTAAATCTTGAAGTGATCAAGTGCCAAGACTTCTGTGTCCACAAGAATATGGGGTCCTCCAGATTCATCTATGAAATGCCCAAGTGAAGCAAAATAAGCCATCATAACGTGAAAAGCACCAAAGCATATAAACAGTGCATGGCCTCCAACGACTCATCGACACTTGCCGCCAATATGCAGAGGAATTTGATATAATCTACAACGAAACCAAGACCCAGTGCATGTCGCTGCTCCCGAGATCGCTTAAGCATATTGCAGAACCACAATTTTCCTCGGAAACCATCAGCTGGAATTTGTGCGCGAATTTCCGTATTTGGGTCACATTATTACCGACGACCTAAAAGATACGGCAGACATTGAACAGAGGCGTCGTAAACTATGTGCAACTGGCAACATGATTGCAAGGAGGTTTGCCTTCTGTCACCGAGACGTGAAACTGCTGCTCTTCCGCTCGTACTGCTACAGTATCTATGGGTGTTCCCTCTGGACGAACTATACCCGAGAGACCATGAGACATATCACTGTTGTGCACAGTGACATTCTGAGACGCCTCACAAACACTCCACGCTACCACTCCGCCACAGATGTTCTTAGAAAACCACCTGGACAACTTAAAAATCATTGTAAGGCGAACAATGTCCAGCCTGGTAACCCGAGTGAGAAACAGCGGCAACTCGCTCATACAAAGCATCCTAAGGAGTGAAGCAAGAAGAAGATCTAAATTGTGGGAAAGATGGGAAAATGAGGCCTTTGTCTCCTAAAGAACTTAATCTCTGTATTAGCAAGATGTCATCTGCAGATTTTGTCATTATTATATTTATTGCTGATATTTTATTTTTTCATTATTTCTGTGATTACTATCAAGTTAAAGTTTTTTTTTATACATTCAATTTATGTATTTAGCCCTCTGGACCTGACTACTGTAACCACCTAAGGTCTCTAGTTGAAATTTAAGTTATATAATCTGTGCACTAACTGTTATAACTCACAATGCATTTTTTTTTCTCACCAATATTATTACTTTTACCAGTATTATGATTACTATCTTTTATGCTACCTCAGCTATTTTGTGGACAAGTGCCGATTACTCATTTTTCCTATCATGTTGACTCATATATCTAGATTGTGTATGTTACTGTGTATTTTGTATATTCTTTGTATATGGCCCTGAACCGAAATAAAGGATATTATTATTATTATTATTATTATATTTTGGAGAATCTTGGTCCTGTATCTGCATAGCTGGTTTTGCAATTGCCAGATCGTAGGTCACTAGCGTGTATGTATCGCCACACTCCTTTGTAACAGTTGTGACGTCTAATCATTTCAGCAACCACATCGAGTCGTGTTGGGAGTAGATGTAAGTTCTCCATGTATCTGACAATCTGGAATGGAAGTATATCTTTTGTGATGCGTGAATTCCAACTGAACCACATTGGCGTATCATCAAATAGTTCACATGACTTTGCCCATGCTATATCTCTTCTTATCTGAATCAGGTGACTTGGTTCATTAACTTCTTTAACTGAGTAGTTGAAGGTTGAGATAAGAGGTTTCTTTGGATATGGAATAGGATGAACCATGTCAGAGTCAAACTTTTTTTCTGCTTAAGTTTTTTTGGAGGCATGTCTGCTTGTGTTGTATCTTTATCTCCTGGACTGGTGGTTGACATATCTTCTTTAAGAACATTTTGGTAGCAAATGCCAACGGTATCATGTAAAGTCCCTTTCCCTGATAAGGTTTCAGTGTTTTCATCATAATTGTCCCATGCTGTACCTGTGGACAAACCAGGCTCTTGAACTATTCCATCTGGAGCTACGCTTTGCCTTCTTACCACAGTGGTTGCCATGTCTGTCTCCAGAGCTTCAGCTACATTATAGCTTATACAGTGACCAAAATGGTTAGGTATGTCCAAGACCTTCCTGCTTCCAGCCATGCTCTTTATACGAAGTCCTAATGATATGTGCTGGTTTTACCCTTCCATGCATTGTTGCAAATACTGAATCATCAGCAGATGACTGCACATAACGTTCAACACGTGGACTCATTACAGAGGTGTGGCTGCCAGTGTAGAGTGTCTGAAAGAATAGAAGTAGCTCCTCAGGAGAGTAGGCCTCACCAGCACATAAGGTATCAACAGTGATGTCTTGAGGCAGGGGTCTTGTCTTTTCCTGTAGCTGATGAATGACCATGAAGTTGTAAGGCAGAATCAACAATGGTAGCATTGGTAGAAGAAAGTGGAAAAAAGGCTTCGTTGATTGCATCATGCATCTCAATATGATTAGCGCAGACCACAGTTTGACAAACGATATTTCCTTAATCTATCACTGAACTGTGTCAATATCTTCTCACATAATTTTGTGATGTGTATGAAGAATCACATTCACCAAGGTCCGTCAATATCCGGAGGTACCGGGACTTCAGAGAGTTCAGTAATTCAGCACAATCTTTTTGGCTGATAAATGAAGATTTGTGTTCAGACAGACTTTTGAAAGCTATCTCATGGAAGTCACGAAGTTGATCATGTTCATTGTCCTTGTGCGTCTTTTCATGTCCTTCCGCTTCATTCAAATAGTCTTTTCGACAGCTATGATGATATCTAACTTCCTTTGCTATAAAATCTACATTACCTGTTTTCAATAACATGACTTCATCCTTAAGCACAGTTGCAGCATATTTAATTTACTCCTGAGCATCGGAGGTTTCACAGCTCCCTAAACCTTCATTTTTATACATTCAACTTCCCTGCCAGATATATACTTAGCTATAGACTCCGTCGTCCCCGACAGAATTTCAAATTTCGCGGCACACGCTACCGGTAGGTCAGGTGATCTACCGCCCTGCCCTGGGTGGCAGGACTAGGAACCATTCCCGTTTTCTAATCAGAATTCTTCTGTCGCCCGGACCGTCAACATTGTTGTGGTTCCTCTCGATTGGTTTTTCTTTTTTCACCAGCAATTGATCTTCTTGACCGACTTTTGGTGACGTATCTGGATTGTTGGATTGGCATACGCTTTTGTGGACTGTTTTGTGGACTTGATTTGGGTTTTTCTTAAAAATGTCTGACGCTGGAATGGTTGTGAGACGTTGTGTGAATGTAGGCTGTAAGGTGAGGTTGCCGAAAGCTTCGGTAGACCCTCACACCGTATGCAAGGGTTGCAGGGAGTATGAATGTTCTTTCACTAATACTTGCAAGGAATGTGAGAATTTGAGTGAGAAGTGAGTGGAAGAATCTAACTAATTATTTGAAAAGTTAGAAAGAGAAAGAGTGAGGAAAGCTTCTTCTAGAAGTTTAAGTAGTTCTAGATCGAATGAACTAATTCCTAGCTTGGGATCTTCCCCAAGGGTAAGTATTGCTACTTCTCCTTCCTTTTCAGCCCCTTCTCCTATTGCAGATCCTGTAGATTCAGCGAAAGAACTTGCGGATCTAAAAGCAGCCTTCAAGATAATGGAAAACAAATGGCTGCCCTGCAAGGTAAGGCTAGTGATGTTACAGTGGACAGTGATGTGAGTGTCCCAGTGTAGTGGAGGGGGCATCTGGTCGGCTCCGCAACACTCCTAGGTCTAGACCTCTTCCAAGCTCACATGCCCAGAGGAGAAGGAATGTCAAAACCGAAAGGAGGTTGTGGAGAATCCCCACCGATCAGGTGTCCCTTCGGCAGTTTCTGTGACACCCCAGACTGCCAGGGATCAATATTTGTAAAAGCATCCTGCGTGATTGTTTTTCATCGTCGGGATCTTCGTCTCC
>NC_061092.1:49566200-49610618 GCF_015104395.2 Macrobrachium nipponense | reverse complement strand
GGAGACGAAGATCCCGACGATGAAAAACAATCATGCAGGACGCTTTTACAATATCGATCCCTGGCAGTCTGGGGTGTCACAGAAACTGCCGAAGGGACACCTGATCGGTGGGGATTCTCCACAACCTCCTTTCGGTTTTTGACATTCCTTCTCCTCTGGGCATGTGAGCTTGGAAGAGGTCTAGACCTAGGAGCGTTGCGGAGCCGACCAGATGCCCCCTCCACTACACTGGGGACACTCACATCACTGTCCACTGTAACATCACTAGCCTTACCTTGCAGGGCAGCCATTTTGTTTTCCATTATCTTGAAGGCTGCTTTTAGATCCGCAAGTTCTTTCGCTGAATCTACAGGATCTGCAATAGGAGAAGGGGCTGAAAAGGAAGGAGAAGTAGCAATACTTACCCTTGGGGAAGATCCCAAGCTAGGAATTAGTTCATTCGATCTAGAACTACTTAAACTTCTAGAAGAAGCTTTCCTCACTCTCTCTCTTTCTAACTTTTTCAAATAATTAGTTAGATTCTTCCACTCACTCTCACTCAAATTCTCACATTCCTTGCAAGTATTAGTGAAAGAACATTCATACTCCCTGCAACCCTTGCATACGGTGTGAGGGTCTACCGAAGCTTTCGGCAACCTCACCTTACAGCCTACATTCACACAACGTCTCACAACCATTCCAGCGTCAGACATTTTTAAGAAAAACCCAAATCAAGTCCACAAAACAGTCCACAAAAGCATATGCCAATCCAACAATCCAGATACGTCACCAAAAGTCGGTCAAGAAGATCAATTGCCGGTGAAAAAAGAAAAACCAATTGAGAGGAACCAACAACAATGTTGACGGTCCGGGCGACAGAAGAATTCTGATTAGAAAACGGGAATGGTTCCTAGTCCTGCCACCCAGGGCAGGGCGGTAGATCACCTGACCTACCGGTAGCGTGTGCCGCGAAATTTGAAATTCTGTCGGGGACGACGGAGTCTATAGCTAAGTATATATCTGGCAGGGAAGTTGAATGTATAAAAATGAAGGTTTAGGGAGCTGTGAAACCTCCGATGCTCAGGAGTAAATTAAATATGCTGCAACTGTGCTTAAGGATGAAGTCATGTTATTGAAAACAGGTAATGTAGATTTTATAGCAAAGGAAGTTAGATATCATCATAGCTGTCGAAAAGACTATTTGAATGAAGCGGAAGGACATGAAAAGACGCACAAGGACAATGAACATGATCAACTTCGTGACTTCCATGAGATAGCTTTCAAAAGACTGTCTAAACACATATCTTCATTTATCATCCAAAAAGGTTGTGCTGAATTACTGAGCTCTCTGAAGCCCCGTTACCTCCGGATATTGATGGACCTTGGTGAATGTGATTCTTCATACACATCACAAAAATTATGTGAGAAGATATTGACACAGTTCAGTGATAGATTAAGGACATATCGTTTGTCAATCAAGGGCACTGTGGTCTGCGCTAATCATATTGAGATGCATGATGCAATCAACGAAGCCTTTTTTCCACTTTCTTATACCAATGCTACCATTGTTGATTCTGCCTTACAACTTCATGGTCATTCATCAGCTACAGGAAAAGACAAGACCCCTGCCTCAAGACATCACTGTTGATACCTTATGTGCTGGTGAGGCCTACTCTCCTGAGGAGCTACTTCTATTCTTTCAGACACTCTACACTGGCAGCCACACCTCTGTAATGAGTCCACGTGTTGAACGTTATGTGCAGTCATCTGCTGATGATTCAGTATTTGCAACAATGCATGGAAGGGTAAAACCAGCAAAACACATATCATTAGGACTTCGTATAAAGAGCATGACTGGAAGCAGGAAGGTCTTGGACATACTTAACCATTTTGGTCACTGTATAAGCTATAATGTAGCTGAAGCTCTGGAGACAGACATGACAACCACTGTGGTAAGAAGGCAAAGCGTAGCTCCAGATGGAATAGTTCAAGAGCCTGGTTTGTCCACAGGTACAGCATGGGACAATTATGATGAAAACACTGAAACCTCATCAGGGAAAGGGACTTTACATGATACCGTTGGCATTTGCTAACAAAATGTTCTTAAAGAAGATATGTCAACCACCAGTCCAGGAGATAAAGATACAACACAAGCAGACATGCCTCCAAAATAACTTGAGCAGAAAAAAAGTTTGACTCTGACATGGTTCATCCTATTCCATATCCAAAGAAACCTCTTATCTCAACCTTCAACTACTCAGTTAAAGAAGTTAATGAACCAAGTCACCTGATTCAGATAAGAAGAGATATAGCATGGGCAAAGTCATGTGAACTATTTGATGATACGCCAATGTGGTTCGGTTGGAATTCACGCATCACAAAAGATATACTTCCATTCCAGATTGTCAGATACATGGAGAACTTACATCTACTCCCAACACGACTCGATGTGGTTGCTGAAATGATTAGACGTCACAACTGTTACAAAGGAGTGTGGCGATACATACACGCTAGTGACCTACGATCTGGCAATTGCAAAACCAGCTATGCAGATACAGGACCAAGATTCTCCAAAATATAATAATAATAATAATAATAATAATATCCTTTATTTCGGTTCAGGGCCATATACAAAGAATATACAAAATACACAGTAACATACACAATCTAGATATATGAGTCAACATGATAGGAAAAATGAGTAATCGGCACTTGTCCACAAAATATCTGAGGTAGCATAAAAGATAGTAATCATAATACTGGTAAAAGTAATAATATTGGTGAGAAAAAAAAATGCATTGTGAGTTATAACAGTTAGTGCACAGATTATATAACTTAAATTTCAACTAGAGACCTTAGGTGTTTACAGTAGTCAGGTCCAGAGGGCTAAATACATAAATTGAATGTATAAAAAAAAAACTTTAACTTGATAGTAATCACAGAAATAATGAAAAAATGATGTTATTATGATATAACAAAGTTTCATGTATACTTACCTGGCAGGTATATATATAGCTATATTCTCTGTTCGCACTGGCAGAATTTTCAAAACTCGCGGCAACCGCTAGATCACTGGTAGTTCAGTTCCCTGAGGAAAAAGGCAATAGCATTTTTGGTCATTGCTCTGCTAGGGTCCTTCACAGAGCACCACAGTGATTCTGAAGTTCCTCTAATATTATTGGTTTTCTCTATATAATAGTGCAAAGACCTTACTGGACAGAGAACTCTCTCTTGTTCCTGTCCTACCAAATCTGAAAGACCCATAATCTCAAAAGACCTTGGCCAGGGATGAGCTGGATTCTCGTTCTTGGCCAAGAAAACCTCCTGAAACGAGCAAACTGCCTTGTCATGCTTCCAGCCAACATGTTTGCTAATTGCTTGCAGCTCACTAACCCTTTTAGCTGTGGCCAAGGCTTGATCCATCGGTTCGAACTTATTAGTTCCTAAGAATTTCAGGACCACATCGAGATTCCAGGAAGGTGTTCTGTATCGGTGTTCCTTCCTTGTTCCAAAGGACCTTATGAGGTCTCTCAGATCAAGATTATTGGTAATATCTAAACCTCTGTGTCTAAATACTGAGGCCAACATACTACGATATCCTTTAATCGTCTGAGTTGACAACCCTACTTCCTTCTTTAAATATAAAAGGAAGTCGGCAATTTGGGTCACAGAGGTACTGGATGAAGAAATCTTCCGACTCTTGCACCACTTACGAAAGATTTTCCACTTCGCCTGGTACACCTTAATAGTCGAGGCTCTTCTTGCTCCGGCCACAGCTCTGGCCGCCTCTCTAGAAAACCCCCTCGCTCTGACAAGTCTTTCGATAGTCTGAAAGCAGTCAGACCCAGAGCGAGGGTGTTCTTGTGTATACCTGTTGAAGTGAGGCTGTTTGAGTAGATCTACTCTTGCTGGAAGTGTTCTTGGTACATCTACTGTCCATTCCAGTACCTCTGTGAACCAATCTCGGGCCGGCCAGTAGGGAGCTATGAGAGTCATTCTCGTCCCTTGACTCTCCCTGAATTTCTTCAAAACCTTTCCTAATATCTTGAACGGGGGAAAGGCGTACACATCTAGCCCCGTCCAATCTAGAAGAAAGGCGTCTACTGCGACTGCTTGACGGTCTGGGACTGGAGAGCAATAAGTCGTCAATCTCTTTGTCATTGCGGTCGCAAACAAGTCCACCACTGGACGACCCCATAATTTCCACAGACTCTGGCATACTTCTAGATGAAGAGTCCATTCTGTTGACAGAAGTTGACCTTCCCTGCTCAACAGTCCGCTCTCACATTCTTCTCCCCTTGAATGAACCTGGTGAGAAGGTTACGTTTTCCTTCTCTGCCCATAGAAGGATCTCCTCCGCCAACTTGCAAAGAGAGACTGAATGTGTTCCCCCTTGCTTGCGGATGTACGCCAGAGCTGTGGTATTGTCCGCGTTGACCTGCACCGCCTTGTTGCGGATCACCGCGTTGAACTCTTTCAAAGCCAAGAAAATCGCCATCAGTTCCTTCCTGTTTATATGCCAAGACGCTTCCTCCTTGCTCCAGCGACCTGACACTTCTTGAGGGCCGACGCGTCTGAAAACAATACAAGGTCTGGGCTCTTCTGCTGGAGCGACGCTCCCTCCGCTAACTTCCCCGGAGTTAGCCACCAAAGTAATTCCTCTTTGATCTTGCGAGGAATTCGAAACAGGAAGGAATCCGGTTGCGATTTTCTTGGCCAGACTTGGTTCAAAAATATTTGCAAGGGTCTCATGTGAAGCCTTCCTAGAGAAACGAACCGTTCCAGTGACGAGAGAGTCCCCAGTAAGCTCATCCACTCTCGTGCAGAGCATTGTTCTTTCTCTAGAAAGGCTTGTACTTTCCGGATGCACTGAGCCTGCCTGTCGGGAGATGGAAAAGCCGAAAAGTCGCTGAGGAAATCAGAATCCCCAAATAAACTAGCTCCTGATTGGGGATCAGATTCGACTTTTCTAAGTTCACCATCAGCCCTAATTCGTTCGTTAATGCCAACGTCATTCTTAAGTCCTCCAGACATTGTCTTCTTGATTGGGCTCTTATGAGCCAATCGTCTAGGTATAGAGACACTCTTTATCCCTAGGAATATGGTAGACCCACTGCGCCACGCTTGACATCACTCTTGTAAAAACTTGTGGGGCTGTGCACAGTCCAAAGCAGAGGGCATTGAACTGAAAGACCCTGTTCTGGATCACAAATCTTAAGTACTTCCTGGATCCTGCATGAATTGGGATATGAAAATATGCGTCTTGAAGGTCCAGGGTAACCATCCAGTCCCTGGACGTACCGCTGCCAGTACTGAATCGGTCGTCTCCATAGTAAATTTTGTCTTCTCCACAAATAAGTTGAGTTGACGTACGTCCAGTACTGGTCTCCATCCCCCCGAGGATTTCGCTACTAAGAAAAGCCGGTTGTAAAATCCCGGGGATAAGTGATCCAGAACAGGTTCTATTGCTCCTTTCCTGAGCATAGAAAGTACTTGCTCTTGTAGTGCTTCTTGTTTCCCTGGATCGCTGTAGTGAGCTCCAAGCTCTCTTGGCGATGTCGAAAGAAGTGGTTTCTTCAGAAAAGGGATCTTGTAACCTTCCTTGGCTACCGTGACGACCCAAGGATCTGCTCCCTTTTCTTGCCAAATCTCCCAAAACTTCTGGAGTCTGGCCCCAACTGATGTCTGAAGGACTTGTTCTTCATTGTTTATTACTGGGTTTCGAACCCCTCTTGGAAGGAGCTCTTCTTCCTCTGAAGGAAGGACGAGAAAAGGACTTGCCTCGAAAGGGCTGACTAGCCTGTCTTGACTCCTTAGGTGCCTTCTTAACCACTTTGGTGGGTAAAAATTTCCTTACCGAAGACGTTAAAAGGTCCTGCGTCGCCTTCTGAGTCAGGGAAAGCGAAATATCCTTGATAAGATCCGAAGGAAATAACTGATCCGAGAGTTGGGAAAAAACCAATTCGGATTTCTGGGCGTTAGAAACGCCCTTTGCAGCAAAAGAGCACAGGAGTGACCTCTTCTTTAAAACTCCTGCGGTGAAAAGCGAAGCTAACTCATTCGCCCCATCCCTTAGGGCTTTGTCCATGCAGGACATAATACTGCTTGGAAGTTGCAAAGCAGTTGATTCCTTATCTTCCACGGTTCGTCCCAGAGCCCCCAAGGACCAATCAAGAAAATTGAAAACCTCGAATGTCCGGAAAATACCTTTCAAGAGATGATCTAACTCTGATGACGTCCACCAAACTTTAGCTGAATTCAAAGCATGTCTGCGGGAACTGTCAACAATGTTGGAAAAATCCCCCTGGGAGGAGGCAGGAACTCCCAGGCCGAGACTTTCCCCCGTCGCATACCAGATTCCGGACTTCGATGCCAATTTGGCTGGAGGGAACCCTCTTACGCCGAAGCCCTAAAAATCAAAACGTCTCCCGTATGCCGGGCCCGGTTTGGAGTGAGCGCGGAAGTGGAAAAAATAATTTTTTCAAAAAATTACAGCGCGCGTACTTTTGAAGATTAAGAGTTCATTTTTGGCTCCTTTTTTTGTCATTGCCTGAAGTTTAGAATGCAACCATCAGAAATGAAAAATAATATCATTATCATATGTAAATAATGCGATATATGGTAGCGAAAAAAAAAAAAATTCATACATAATTGTATTCAAATCACGCTGTGCAGAAAACGGTCAAAGCTAACCAGTTACTTTTTTTTTGCGTTGTATTGTACACTAAATTGCGATCATTTTGATATATAATACATTGTAAAACAATAAAAGCAACACCAGAAAAATATTATCACAAAATGATGTACGAATTCGTAACGCGCGGACGCAAAAAAATATTTTGTTCAAAAATTCACCGTAAATCACAATATTGTTCTAGAGACTTCCAATTTGTTTCAAAATTAAGACAAATGATTGAATATTATGATACTGCAAGAGTTTTAGATTAAAATTGCAGATTTTGACCATTTCGGACGAGTTAAACGTTGACCGAATGTCGAAATTTTTATATATATTTTTTTTTATATGCACATATTTCGGAAATGGAAACAGCTACAACCTTTAATTATTTTTTGTTGTATTCTTCATGAATTTGCGCACATTTTGATATATAAAAACTCTATAAAACGGCTAATATGAAAAGGAGCAAATATTAGGATAATACGATCTATGCATTTCTGAGATTTTCGGCCGCGAAGCGGCGCGCGGAGGGAAGAAAGATATTTTTTTCAGAAATTCACCATAAATCACAATATTGTTCTAGAGACTTCAAATTTGTTTCAAAATGAAGATAAATAAATTAATATTACTACGCCGTAAGAGATTTAGCTTACAATTACGTTTTTTGACCATTTCAATTGCGTCAAAGTTGACCGTACGTAGTATTTTTTCCAATTATCGTAATTTATATGCAGATATTTCAGAAATGAGAAAAGCTACAACCTTTAATTATTTTTTGTTGTATTCTTCATGAATTTACGCACATTTTGATATATGAAACTGTAAAAAACGGCTAATATGAAAAGGAGCAAATATTAGGATAATGCGATCTACGCCTTTCGGAGATTTTCGGCCGCGAAACGGCGCGCGGAGGGAAGAAAGATATTTTTTTCAGAAATTCACCATAAATCACAATATTGTTCTAGAGACTTCAAATTTGTTTCAAAATGAAGATAGATAAATGAATATTACTAGGCCGTAAGAGATTTAGCTTACAATTACGTTTTTCGACCATTTCGATTGCGTCAAATTTGACCGTACGTAGTTTTTTTTCCAATTATCGTAATTTATATGCAGATATTTCAGAAATGAGAAAAGCTACAACCTTTAATTATTTTTTGTTGTATTTGCCATGAATTTGCGCACATTTTGATATATAAAACTCTATAAAACGGCTAATATGAAAAGGAGAAAATATTAGGATAATGCGATCTACGCATTTCGGAGATTTTCGGCCGCGAAGCGGCGCGCGGAGGGAAGAAAGAAATTTTTTTCAGAAATTCACTATAAATCACAATATTGTTCTAGAGACTTCAAATTTGTTTCAAAATGAAGATAAATAAATGAATATTACTAGACCGTAAGAGATTTAGCTTACAATTACGTTTTTCGACCATTTCGATTGCGTCAAATTGACCGTACGTAGTTTTTTTTCCAATTATCGTAATTTATATGCAGATATTTCAGAAATGAGAAAAGCTACAACCTTTAATTATTTTTTGTTGTATTTGCCATGAATTTGCGCACATTTTGATATATGAAACTCTATAAAACGGCTAATATGAAAAGGAGAAAATATTAGGATAATGCGATCTACGCATTTCGGAGATTTTCGGCCGCGAAGCGGTGCGCGGAGGGAAGAAAGATATTTTTTTCAGAAATTCACCATAAATCACAATATTGTTCTAGAGACTTCAAATTTGTTTCAAAATGAAGATAAATAAATGAATATTACTAGGTCGTAAGAGATTTAGCTTACAATTACGTTTTTCGACCATTTCCATTGCATCAAAGTTGACCGTACGTAGTTTTTTTTCCAATTATCGTAATTTATATGCAGGTATTCCAGAAATGAGAAAAGCTACAACCTTTAATTAATTTTGTTTGTATTCTTCATGAATTTACGCACATTTTGATATATGAAACTGTATAAAACGGCTAATATGAAAAGGAGCAAATATTAGGATAATGCGATCTACGCCTTTCGGAGATTTTCGGCCGCGAAGCGGCGCGCGGAGGGAAGAAAGATATTTTTTTCAGAAATTCACCATAAATCACAATATTGTTCTAGAGACTTCAAATTTGTTTCAAAATGAATATAAATAAATGAATATTACTAGGCCGTAAGAGATTTAGCTTACAATTGCGTTTTTTTAGATTTCATTTCGATTGCATCATAAGTTTGACCCGTACGTAGTTTTTTTCCAATTATCGTAATTTATATGCAGATATTTCAGATATGAGAAAAGCTACAACCTTTAATTATTTTTTGTTGTATTTTTCATGAATTTGCGCACATTTTGATATATAAAACTCTATAAAACGGCTAATATGAAAAGGAGCAAATATTAGGATAATACGATCTATGCATTTCTGAGATTTTCGGCCGCGAAGCGGCGCGCGGAGGGAAGAAAGATATTTTTTTTCAAAAAATTCACCATAAATCACAATATTGTTCTAGAGACTTCAAATTTATTTCAAAATGAAGATAAATAAATTAAGATTACTAGACTGTTTTGTATTTTGCTTACCCAAAATACCAACATAAAAAAAAATTAAAGATATATATATATATATAAATATATATATATATATATATATATATGTATATATATATATATATATATATATATATATATATATATATATATATATATATATATATATATATATATATATATATATATATATATATATATATATATATATATATATATATATATATATATATATATATATATATATATATATATATATATATATATGTATGTGTTTCTTTATTAGTATTACATTTTCCGATTCTGGTACGAATACATAAATAAAAGGAATGCAGGTGACACTTTTCTTTTGCATACAATGAAATATCGTATTCATGCATAGATACTGAGATATAAAAACTTGAAAATAAAATAAAAAATAAATATAAAACAAATGCAGAATACTCACTCCTAATCCTGACTCTTCGTTCTATTCTTGTTTTCTCCCTCCTCCATTGAAGAGTCTTGCATTTTTTTCCTCTCGACATGACGAAGTACAGGTGGAGGAGGGAGACGCGCGCCCTTACGGCCACTGGGATAGGGCGCCGGTTTCCGTGCGCCCTCCCTTGACCGCCGCTGAGTCGCACTCCAATAGAAGACCGCACTGTGGTATTTGCGGTCACACTCCCCGAACCTGCATAGAGCTATCTTGCAGGTGCGACAGAAGAAACGGGTGTCTCTCCTTCTGCCATTCATATGGCACACCTGGCACCGTTTCTGCCTGCGCCCTTCTAGGAGATCCAGTGTGTGATCCCCTGGCATCAGCCGACACGGAGGGTCCACTACCCGATGAGAAGGGGCGCGGGTGGGGGCGTCAGCAGGGGCGGCGTCAGCAGGGGCGGCGGCAGCAGGGGCGTCAGCAGCAGGGGCGTCAGCAGCAGGGGCGGCGGCAGCAGGGGCGTCGGCAGCAGGGGCGGTGGCAGCAGGGGCGTCAGCAGCAGGGGCGTCGGCAGCAGGGGCGGCGGCAGAAGGATGTACCGAAGTTGGCACCCCGAAGGTCTGCCCTTTCCTCTATGGGTAGATCTACAGCTCGGGGCAGGGGCCAGACATGGAAGGCCACTCATTGGATCAAAGTTGATGAGGGGCTTCCCCGGCTGCCTCGAGGAACTGTAAGTGGCTCATCCTCCGTAGATTGGGACCGTAGTACCCACAGTAGAGTACGTAGGCATTTTGGAGGGCCAACTGCAGAATGTATTTCAGGAGCTTTTGGGTCCATCTCCTGGTTCTCCTGGCGAAGGGATAATATTGGATGAGTTGATCAAAGAGATCAACTCCTCCCATGTGCCTATTGTAGTGCCCAATGACGGTAGGGCGCTCTACACGAAACTGCTCATACACAACTCGGCCCTGTCGACGCGTCTTCTTCCGCTGCACGATCTCCTCTTGGACAGGTTCATGGCTCGTTGTAATCATGGGGACGAGTCGGACACCCTTCCAACAGATGACGAAGACAGCTCCCTTCCGCCGCCACTGTGTCTCTCCTCTTGCCAGATGTTGCTGATGGCTAGCGTTACCTCTTGAGGGAATTCGGGGCCCCACGCACCAACCGAAGGGTACAACTGACGTGAACCACCTCTCATAGCGTTCCTGGGCCAGGGATACCGGAGTTATAATAATTATCCATAAACAGGTGGGTATCCCTGGTTACGGAAACGATCCACAAGCCCGAAAACAGTTTCACGCATTGTGGAGAAGACCCCGGAATACACCGAAAAGTCCACGACGTAGCCAGTGTTGGCCTCGGTAATAAAAAAAAATTTCACGCCATATTTCTTCGGCTTCTTGGGGTTATACACTTTGATGCTTAGACGTCCTTTGTAAGGCATCATCCCCTCATCTAAAGAAAGGTTCTTTCCAGGAATCACGAGAGTTTTACAGCGTTCATGAATATATTCCAACACTGGGCGCACTAAAATGAGGCGATCAGAGTTATTCCGGGGTATGGCCCTTCGGTTGAAGGCGTTGAAATATCTGTCCAACGCCAGGAAAGTATCACGGGGCATAATGCCGGGCACATAGGGCGTACATAAAAGAAAAATTACGCCAATCCAATACATCCTGACGTCGGCAGCAGGAATCAATCAAAAAAAACGTGGAGTCCCCCAAAAAATGCGCCATGTCAGGGAGGTCGCAGCCTCGCCAGTGATATGATAATGTCGTGCGTAGTTCATCACGGCAATACCTGGCGTAGTCCACCTCTCTGCTACCAGGTACTCCAGCAATTCCCGCGTAAGGAAAAGCTGAACAAAACCCAGAGCAGTCAGGGGAACAGGTACGGTGAGCCCAGGATTTGCCGTAAATGGATGCATGGTAGGTGGTGTGGGGTCCTCTGTCCACGCATCGTGCTCTCTCGGACGACCCTAGGCTAGCACGACTATCCGACCTTCTACGTGCCCCTGCGCGCGCGCCGCTGCTTGGGCACGAGCGCGGGAACGATTTCCCACACGAACCCCCCTCACTGGCCCATCTCCCTCACTCAAGCCTTCGCTTTCTGTATCCCCATCATCATCGCCAACAAAACTTGATCCTAAATCATCGTCCTCCCCCTCCTCAGATTCCCCCTCATAAGCACTATAACTACTAAATTCTAGTTCACTTTCGGGATGTGACCCTCGAAACGGACATTGGGGGCAAATAATCCTCGTCCTCACTATGATCGGAGTAATGTCCTCGTCACTGGATGACCAACCGCCATCAAAATGAGGACTTGCCAAATGCTCTCGATCGAGCTCCGATAAATAATCGTCAATGTCTCTTGGTTTGAGACCTCCCAAATTCCTACGAATGCCCCTAAGGATGGCACGATGTTTCCTTGGGGTTACTAACGGCAAATGAGACACATTCAAAGCACTTTCATCGACACGTGGTCACACAGAACGGCGTTGAGGAGCGAGGTCAGGTTGGGTGCTGGGTCCTTCGCCAGCATCCAAGTCCAAAACTCTTCTAACACGATCCCTTCCGACGGGTAAAACGCGCCTTTCGCGTGTCATACGACGGTCAGACATCTCTATGAACGTTCTGTACCAACACAAATGTTCAAAGTCTCGCACAAGCTCAGTCAAACACGATTGCGGCAAAAGATCGCTGACGGATGATGCTACGATGATGCTGGCTGGAGCGAGAAGGAAGGATTCCGCGCATGCGCACTTGGGTCACGCTTCAAAACAAAACAAGGCCTTGATCCGTGATCTCCCAGCATCCCCCAAGGCGCGTGATTCAAAAGTTTTCGGCTGGTAGGCCTATAAGTATTTTTCCGCGAATTTAAAAAAAACTTTTTTGAGTCGACGTATGGTACGTCCAATCGGCATACAGGAGACATTTTGACTCGACGTTTAATACGTCCAATCGGCGTAAGAGGGTTAAGAAAGTCCTTAGTCTCTGTTTCCTGACGGGATGCCTGAGCATGCGGGGAACGAAGACGAACCTGAGGTCTACGAGAAGGAGAAGATACAGGAGAAACTGCCCAGGATGCAGAAGGAGGGCTCCTATCAGGCGAACCGCCGTCTAAATGAAGTCTTGCGTCCTGCCTTGAACGAAAAGTTCTCCTCCTTTTAACCGGAACCACGTCTTCATCGTCACTAGATGAGAAAATCTCGGGGCTACTCCACCGCTCTTGAGCGTCAAGTTCATCCTGAGATGACGTAGGTCTATGCGTCCTCTTCAGCGGACGCGATTCTTCCGCATAACGTCGATACCTGCCTGAAGCAGAACTATCGGTAGAAGAAAAACACTTCCCAGTGTCGCCTTTTCTATGGCGCACTGCTGCAGCCTGGGACGCAACAGGACTGCCTGAAGGGACGACTGATCGTAAGGGAACCCCTCTCGCCTCCCTTCGACTGTCGACATGCCTTCTTCTCCCTTGGGTCTGGGAGCTTGGCAGAGGCCTAGGTCTAGGAGCACGAGAGAGACGATCAGCCGCCCCCTCCACTACACTGACACTCTCAAAAGTACCCACTTTGTCTGTAAGACGCTGAATCTGATTGCCCATTGACGCAAGGGCGGCAAACACTTTCACATAATTAGGATCCTCAGAAACAGCAGCAGGCGCAGGAGAAACCTGATGAGAAGGATCTACAACTTCTACTTGGGAAGGAGGGGGAGAAATAACAGAAGCATTCAAGGCCTTATTAGAAGAGCCTGACCTCTCACTCCGAGATACCGATCTCCTTACTCTATCCTTTTCTAGTCTCTCAACATATTTAGTGAAAGTCTTCCATTCCTTCTCATTTAAACTTTCACACTCATTACATCTATTATCCCAAGTACACACACCCTCTCTACACTTCTTACATACTGTGTGAGGGTCTACCGAGGCTTTCGGCAGTCTCACCTTGCACCCTTCTTTCACACACACTCTAAATACTAAACCAGAATCAGACATTATAAGAAATTCCAAACGCGATTGCCAATCCAACTTTCCAATACGATACCCAATAATCCATCAAAGTACAGCGAAAGTCAGCTAACGAGTTCGAAATTCTAGCAGGGAACCCACAACGATGTTGCCGGTTCGGCTGGCAGAAAAAATCTGACGAAAATGGGAATGATTCCGAGCACCAGCGCCACGGGAACGGGGTGGCGATCACCTGAACTACCAGTGATCTAGCGGTTGCCGCGAGTTTTGAAAATTCTGCCAGTGCGAACAGAGAATATAGCTATATATATACCTGCCAGGTAAGTGTCATACATGAAAATAAAATATCAGCAATAAATATAATAATGACAAAATCTGCAGATGACATCTTGCTAATACAGAGATTAAGTTCTTTAGGAGACAAAGGCCTCATTTTCCCATCTTTCCCACAATTTAGATCTTCTTCTTGCTTCACTCCTTAGGATGCTTTGTATGAGCGAGTTGCCGCTGTTTCTCACTCGGGTTACCAGGCTGGACATTGTTCGCCTTACAATGATTTTTAAGTTGTCCAGGTGGTTTTCTAAGAACATCTGTGGCGGAGTGGTAGCGTGGAGTGTTTGTGAGGCGTCTCAGAATGTCACTGTGCACAACAGTGATATGTCTCATGGTCTCTCGGGTATAGTTCGTCCAGAGGGAACACCCATAGATACTGTAGCAGTACGAGCGGAAGAGCAGCAGTTTCACGTCCCGGTGACAGAAGGCAAACCTCCTTGCAATCATGTTGCCAGTTGCACATAGTTTACGACGCCTCTGTTCAATGTCTGCCGTATCTTTTAGGTCGTCGGTAATAATGTGACCCAAATACGGAAATTCGCGCACAAATTCCAGCCGATGGTTTCCGAGGAAAATTTGTGGTTCTGCAATATGCTTAAGCGATCTCGGGAGCAGCGACATGCACTGGGTCTTGGTTTCGTTGTACATTATATCAAATTCCTCTGCATATTGGCGGCAAGTGTCGATGAGTCGTTGGAGGCCATGCACTGTTTATATGCTTTGGTGCTTTTCACGTTATGATGGCTTATTTTGCTTCACTTGGGCATTTCATAGATGAATCTGGAGGACCCCATATTCTTGTGGACACAGAAGTCTTGGCACTTGGATCACTTCAAGATTTATTGGCGGAAAGCACTTCAACCGCTGCAAACGACTGCGCCCACTGCTTGCTACAGCTTTCCAGGTATTGCATTTTCAAAGCTTTCTTAAAACTAATGGAGCAGTACCTGAAAACTTACAAAGAATGTTGCATACTTTGAACTCAGCTGCTGACATGGAGAATCTAGAAAGTACACCAACATATATAACCCTAATGGATGAATATGAACACCTTGCCAACAAAACAAGATCTGGAGGTCATGGAGCAACTGCAAGGTATTGGATTCTGTATATTGATCTTGTGCATATACAGTCTTAAAAAAATGTGTTACATGTTCTTTGAAACAAATCGCCACAACTATGCCCGTTATATGGTATGCTACTTACTAAACCTAATAAATATTGAAGATTCACACCCAGGTTTGCAACAAGTACTTGTAAATGGTGGTCTCTCTATTAGGAGGTCAGGTAAATCCTTTTCAAGAAACCCTGTGGATATGACCTTAGAGCAAACTGTAAATGCTGATGCAGCACCACCACTGACAGGCATATCGGCTTTCTCACAGTCATTCTCTGCCCGTCAAAAATGGATGGTGATAAAAACTGTAAGAAGGGCAGTTGCTGGTGATCTATTGGAAAAATCAGGTGTAAGAAAAAATAACGACATATCTCAGGAGCTGAAACGAGATAACAATGACCTTCAAAAACTAGTAAGAGGAATAGAAGACACACTGCATCCGTTAGGAGAAGCTCTGAGTGATGAAAACTTGTACTGTATAAGCACAGGGAAAGCAGCACCAGACGATGTAAAAGAAGACCTCATTCACTATATGGACAAAGGGAAAGAGTGGTGTGATAAGTTTACCAGCGAGTGCTTTGCAGATCCCAACAGGTTTGAAAAACCAATTCCTAGACATAAAATAAAATATTTTACTTATGTGGCGATGAAGATAAAAGTAGCAATCAAGGATATGAAGATTAAGGAAGCTCAAGGGACGAGATATATTTGGTAGACTGTTGTTCCAAGCTTTAAGTGAGAAGTTAGATCTTCATAAAATTTTGAAATTTCCTTTAACACCAGTACCAATGTCACTAGCACATATTGATGGAACTGTTATGAAAAGCAACAAATCCAAATTGATGCATATACTAGAGGGAAAAGTTAAAAGTGTTGCACCTACATCTGTGGATGCTTGTGTGGTGGATGGAATGTTCATAATACAGTCATTAGAGAGTATAGCACCCACCTATGGTGCAATTGAAAAGGACATCATGATAAATCTCTGTGGAAGAGCAAAGCATGTGGATTTTGTGTGTGACACCTATGAAAGTCTTTCAACCAAGGATATAGAACGTGGAAGGCGTGGAAACCTTGGAGGTGAAATCAGCCTCATTGTACAGGGCCCTGAGCAACATCGTCCAAAGGACTTTAAACAAGCAATGAGAAATAACTTTAAGAAGTCATTACTGCACTTTCTGGTGAAGGAATGGGAAGATGATAACTATGCCTCTGTCTTGCACGGTCATGAAATATATTTTGGACTGGAAAAAGAGTGCCACCTTTACAAAGAGGTTGATGGACATGTAATGTGTGAAAAAGTTGGGGATCTTGAGTGTTGTCATGAGGAGGCCGACTCGTGTATTATGTTGCATCTTCAGAATATTGAAAGAACATATGCTGGTGCCAATGTAATTGTGAGATGTAATGACAGATATTCTTGTGATCCTCCTTTGTCATGTCCACAACACAGAGCTACATATAGGGATGGATGTAGGGCAGAGTGGGAAAAATACTAGAAGATTTATAGATAGTCACTAATCTTGCTTCAAATCTTGGAAGAAACCTGTGTATGGCTCTTCCTGGGCTGCACACATTCACAGGTTGTGATTTCACAGCATCATTTCTGAGGAAAGGAAAGATTAAACCATATGCCATAGTTGAATCCTTCAAGGAATTCCAAGACACGTTTGCCAAACTGGGAACAGAATCACGGGACAGTGTTGAAGCCATCTCAAAAGAGTTGGAGAAATTTGTTTGTGTTCTCTATGGAAAACCAAAATTAGATTCAGTAGATGAAGTGCAGTATTTAATTTTCAAGGATAAATGCTAGCCAAAAGATGACAAACAACCACTTCAGAATATCGAAGGATTTAATGCTGGTGGACTTCCTCCTTGCTAATCAGTACTGAAACAGAAAATTCTTCGTTCAAACTAGGTTGTGTTAATATGGAAAAATGCTAACAAACCCGTCCCAACAATGCTCAAACCTGAAGATAGTGGATGGCAAATTCAAAATGGTACATACACTTCACTTTGGTTTGAGGGAGAGCAGATACCAAAAGAAATCTGTTGTTGCATTGATGATGAAAAGACGTTGGATCCAGGGAATGAAGAAAGTGAAATTGAAGAACTATCTTCTGGAGACTCGGAATATGACAATGACTGAGTTATGTTCTTTTGGTTAACAGTATACTTACTCTATTCACATTTATAAATACTCTTTAATTCAATCAGTAGGTTATTCATCATATTAGTTAACTCTTCTCATGTAACAGCAAAGTTCCATTAAATTATCTTCTACATCGGACGACTTTAAATGACTTCATGAGGACATCTGAGCTTTCTTTTACATCGGACGACTTTAAATGACTTCATGAGGACATCTGAGCTTTAAGTGTTAATTTTGGACATAGAAAATTCATTTAAAATTATAAAATGTTGTTACTATAATGACAGAATAGGAAAGGTATCATTAATCGATGACAGTTCCGCCTTAAGTTGTCACATTTGGTCAGAACTCTGTCATGGCCGTCATGATGGTAAATGGTGTCTTACAGGCACATGTCCCACCAGGGACTTGTAAGACGCCCATTTTTGGATTCTGCAAAATTTTTTACCCTAGAAACAACCACTCTCGTTTTTGGCCATTCTCGGTTAATTCAAAGGGCCTTAGCTCTTGTACTACCAACTACTTACGGTATGATAATAGCCATACTATTATGGGAGGTGATTGGAACTGTGTTTTGAGTCCTAGAGGCAATTCCAATAATAGTGAATCAAACGTAGGTCAAAATCAAGCGAAAATTCTCAGATTAACTAGGACCCTTAGGTTTAATGATGTATGGTTTCCGCATAACAGGGAACCCCAGTACACTTATGTACGCACAAACTACGGTTCGCGCATTGATAGATTGTGCTGTAAGACACTCAGAGACAATGGAATTTCAAGCGAAATGCTACCTGCGTCATTTTCTGATCATTTCCCTGTCATTTGCAAAGTTAAGATTAATCCAAACATTAGTATTGGAACTCATTTTGGAAACTTAATACTAGTTTATTAAAAGACGAGGAAATTAAAGATAAGTTAATGAGGTTGTGGACATTTCTGAAAACACGTAAAAGGAATTTCTATCATATCAGTAATTAGAGGAATGATTTGGTGAAACCAGAAATTAAAAAAATTTTTGTCAGAGAAGGTAAAAGGATTAGCAGGCAGAAGTTTGGGGTCATCAATTATTTTGAAGCAAAACTTAGGAAACAATACATGTAACTTATTGTGTCAGGAACCGCAGATTATGCAGATATTACTATTCTCAAAGAAAGAATAAACAATTTAAAAATGATATTGTTATGATACAATAAAGTTTGTTCATACTTACCTGGCAGATAATACCTGATAATATATATATATATTATATATATATATATCCCATATATATATCATATATAATATATATATATATATCTATATATATATATATATATATATATATATATAATATTATATAGCTGTATTCTCCGAAGTCCGACAGAATTTCAAAACTTAAGACACACGCAGTGGGAGTCAAGTGGTTAGTACCAATTCCCGCCGCTGGGAGGTGGGTATCAGGAACCATTCCCATTTTCTATTCAGATTTTCTAGTGCCACTGTCTCCTGAGGGGAGGTTGGTGGGCACTTTGATTATATATATCTGCCAGGTAAGTATGAACAAACTTTATTGTATCATAACAATATCATTTTGTTCATGAAGCTTACCTGTCAGATATATATATAGATGAATCCCACCTTTGGAGGTAGGGAGAGACAGAATAGGATTTTAGGATACATATACATGCAGATGATTGACAACTTGGTTCCTTACCTGTTAGCATAGCTGACTTCATGATTACTGTCACCCAAGTCTGCTTCTGCTTTACTATAGTCTCCAGCAAGGTAGTGACCTATGTAGCTGGTGAGTTCTAGATGATCTGTCAACGGGGGTGTGACCACAATGTGACTAGACCATTTGACCATACTATGAGGGCAACGAAGCAAAACCACCACCTGACCTAGCCTAACAAAAGTTAATTCCCACATAACTTAGGCTAAAGGAAGGGAAGTCCGCCTCAGGCGGTCGACCCTACAACCATAAATCAATACAAAATTTTAAAAGCTCACCTAACCATTTCCTACAGGATAGGATGAGTGCTACTTCCTGCCCCCAACATAGTGTCTGCGGCAACGTATGGCCCTAGCGAATAGCAGTTCTCGTATGTCGTCTTCACATCCCGCAGGTAGTGTGAAGCGAACACCGAGTTGCTACGCCAAAAGGTGGCACTCAAAATGTTATTGAGTGCCATGTTCTTTCGGAAGGCTACCGAGGTAGATATAGCCCTCACTTCGTGAGCATTCACTTTTAACAGCTTCATGTCACTGTCTTCACAAGATGAATGTGCTTCCTTAATGGTGTCCCTCAAGAAGAATGCCAGAGCATTCTTAG
Organism: Macrobrachium nipponense; assembly: GCF_015104395.2. Taxonomy (NCBI): domain Eukaryota; kingdom Metazoa; phylum Arthropoda; class Malacostraca; order Decapoda; family Palaemonidae; genus Macrobrachium; species Macrobrachium nipponense. The sequence goes on along the minus strand of NC_061092.1, from coordinate 49,591,117 downwards.
ACATCGGCAAGTCTGGTTTCCTGACCGAACACCACAAGTTGCTAGAAGGACCTCGACATACCTTCGTTTTCCGCAAATAGAATTTGAGAGCCCTGACAGGGCACAGGACTCTCTCTGGCTCCCGTCCAATGATTTCGGCCATACCCTTAATCTCAAAGCTCTTGGGCCAAGGGTTGGACGGATTCTCGTTTTTAGCCAGAAACGTCGGGCTCAATGAACAAACGGCATTACGCCCCTTAAAGCTAACGCGCTTGCTAATAGCTTGAATTTCGCTAACTCTCTACGCTGTCGCCAGAGCAGTTAGGAAGACAGCCTTTCTGGTAACGTCCCTTAGTGACGCAGCATGAAGAGGTTCAAAACAACTGGACATCAGGAACTTAAGGACTACGTCCAAGTTCCATGACGGCAACTTAGGTTGAGGGACCTTTGTGGTCTCGAAGGATCTTAAGAGATCGTGAAGATCTTCGTCGTTTGCCAAGTCCATACCTCTATGTCTAAAGACTACAGACAGCACACTTCTGTAGCCTTTGATCGTCGGGACTGCAAGCTTCAAGTCATTCCTCAGGTAAAGTAGGAAGTCAGCAATTTGGTTCACAGAGGTTGTGGTAGAGGAAATGAACTTCTTTCTGCACCAACTCCTGAAAGCGGCCCACTTCGATTAGTACAATGCAAGAGAGGAAGCTCTCCTTGCATTGGCATATTATAGCTCTTGCTACAGGTCTTGAAAAGCCTCTCGCTCTGGCCAACTTTTGGATAGTCTGAACGCAGTCAGACTCAGAGCGGGGAGGTTTTTGTGGTACCTCTCGAAGTGGGGCTGTCTGAGTAGATCTATCCTTGACGGAAGCGTCCACGGGAAGTCTACTACGAAGGACATGACCTCTGTGAACCATTCTTTTGCAGGCCAGAACGGGGCGATCAGCATCATTCTCGTCCCTTCTGACGTTGCAAATTTTCTCATAACTTCTCCCAGGATCTTGAACAGGGGAAAGGCGTACAGGTCCATCCCTGTCCAGTCCCAGAGAAGGGCATCTATCGCTACCGCTCCTGGATCGAGCACCAGGGAGCAGTACAGCGGAAGTCTCTTTGTCCTCGACGTCGCAAAGATGTCTACGAGAGGACGTCCCCATAACCCCCACAGCTCTTGGCACACCTCCTGGTGAAGAATCCATTCGGTTGGCAGCAGTTGACCTTGCCGACTGAGGAGATCTGCACGGACGTTCTCTACGCCTGCGACGAACCTCGTAAGGATCCTTATGTCCCGTTCTTTTGCCCACAACAAGATCTCTCTCGCTAGATTGAACAGGGACCGAGAGTGTGTTCCTCCCTGTTTCTTGATGTAGGCCAGAGCTGTGTTGTTGTCCTGTGAGCAGATGTGACTTCGGAAATTCACCAGAAGTCCCAGGGACTTCGCCAAAGTTAAAGTTGAGTGAAGGTCCTTCAGACACCGTGCTTCCGAAGAGGCTCGAATGAGCCAGTCGTCTAGATATAGAGAGATTCTGACGTTTGCAAGATGAAGCCACCTCGCCACGTTCTTCATTAAAATCATGAAGATCATCGGGGCCGTGCTCAATCCGAAGCAAAGAGCCCTGAGTTGGAAAACTTTCCCCCTCAGGACAAACCGCAGATACTTCATCGACTGGGGATGGATCGGGACGTGAAAATAGGCGTCCTGAAGATCTAATGACACCATCCAATCGCCTGGTCTTAAGGCCCCCAGAACTGACTGAGGCATCTCCATCTTGAACCTCTGTTTCTCCACGAAAAGATTCAGACTGCTTACGTCTAAAACTGGTCGCCAACCTCCCGACTGTTTCGGCACCAGGAACAACATGTTGTAGAAGCCCGGGGATTCTAGGTCCACGACCTGTTCCACCGCTCTCTTTTCGAGCATTTGCTCGAGCAGATCGTATAGAATCTGCTGCTTCTCCTGATGGTAAGAGGGAGACAGATCCCTGGTTGTCGTGCACAGCGGAGGCGGCTTCAGGAAAGGTATCTTGTATCCTTGCTCGATGACGTTGAGCGACCAGCTTTTGCGAATAAACGAAGCCTGGCTCCTACAGTGACTGAAGGACTGCAGTCTCATTTTTTACCCCTGAGCTTAGAAGGGGCTCTGCCTCTGGAAAGACCTCTTCCTCGAGAAGGCGGTCTCGAGGAAGCTCCGCCTCGAAAGGGCTTCTGCTTCTTAGAAGCTTGTATTCGCGAAGACGTCGAAGGGACTGCAGGACGTATAGAAGACTGTGCTAGAAGGTCTTGTGTAGCCTTCTCTTGCAGGCTGATGGCCAGATCCTTGATCATAGCCTGGGGAAAGAGATGGCTCGAAAGAGGGGCAAACAGCAACTCTGCCCTCTGCGAGGGAGAAACTGACTTTGCAGTGAAATTGCAGTAGGGCGCTCTCTTTTTTAAGAGCCCTGTACAAAAGTGCGAAGCCAGCTCCTCCGAACCATCCCTGAGGGCCTTGTCCATACACGCCAGAATGATGGACAGCTCCCCCAGGCTAATCGAATCCAGTCTACAAGACTGTGTATCTAGTACCCCCAAGCACCAGTCCAAAAAATCCATCGTACGGAAGAGGCCCTTAAGATGGTGGTCTAGTTCAGAAGGTGTCCAAGCCAACTTCGCCGTCGAAAGGAGAGACCTCCTCGGTGCGTCAACCAGGCTGGCAAAGTCACCTTGGGCAGAGGAGGGAGCTCTTAGTCCGACGTCCTCCCCTGTCTCATACCAAATGCCTGCCTTGCCGTTAAGTCTTGACGGAGGCAGGGCAAAAGAGGTCTTGCCTTGTGTTTTCCTCGACTCCATCCAATCATGGACCTTCTTAAACGCCCTCTTGGTCGAAAGAGAAGTTGTCATCTTCACGAATCCCGGAGTCTTGCTGGCTTTCGAAGAAGAAAACTGAGAAGGAGGAGAGCGAGGGGCCGAGGGTTGGAATTTATCTCCAAACGAAGCACGGAGTAAGCGGACCAAGACTTGATAGTCAGAAGAAGCTGACGAAGGTTGTTCTTCGTTTGCTTCCTCCGACGAGCTGCTCACTTCTCCCTCTTCTGCAGGAGCAGCAGACGAGACCACCGAAGGAAGAGGTATGAGGCCTTTAGGGCCAATTTTCAATAAGGAGCGCTGCTGAGAAGACGAGGTCAGAGTACAAGGTTGTGTGTCTTCCAAAACAGCGTCAGCAGGTTCAGGAACAGATGCGAAAGCTTCATGAAGAGCGTCTCGATGGGAGTCACGACGAACATCCTGTAGTCGGCGAGCGTCTTGAGAAGCGACAAAAAGAGCGTCCGAGCGTCGGCAAGCGTCCAGCAAAGCGTCAAACTGGGCGTCCTGATGAGCATCCAGAAAAGCGTCACGCTGAGTGTCCTGACGAGCGTCCAGAAAAGCGTCACGCTGGGCGTCCAGAAAAGCGTCATGCTGGGCGTCCTGACGAGCAGCTCGTGACAAAGCTGCATGCAAAGAGTCCAGCTTAGCAGCTTGAGAAGTGTCCAGCTTAGCTGCCGAATTAGCGTCATGCTTGGCAGCAGTTGGAGCGTCCCTCGAGGGGCGTCTTGGCGAGCTGCTTGATTAAGCAAAGCCACTTGTATGGCGTCAAGCTTAGAAGCTTGAACAACATTCTAATTCGCAGCAGAGCGAACGTCACGTTCCGCATACGGAGCGCCACGAAGAGAGGAGAGGGGAGCGTCTCGGGAAGCAGGAAACCTATCCTTGTTACGAGAGTAACGACGTTCCTTCCTCTCGACAGAAGAACGTTTGGGAAGAAGTTCCTTGCGACCTCTAGACAACCGCTGGGGAACTGCACGAAATCCAGAGGGCGACGAAACAGGAGAAAGAGACGAGCAAAGAGAAGGCGAGGGGGACTGTCTGGACCTCTTGATCGGCAGTCTATCATCCTTCCTCCGACCACGCGGCACTGCCTCTCTCTTGGCAAGCAACGAAGCAAGTTGTTGCTGCATTGAAAGGATGATCTTCTTTGTCGGAGAAGACTCCTTTTCAGGTGAAGGGCTGATCCTGTGAGAAGACGAGGGGCGAGGAGACGCCTTCTTCCTTCTCACATGGACTGCAACAGTTCTATCCCAGGAGCGACTGGGGCGCTCAAAAGCATCATCGTCGGATGACGTCCTGGTCTTCTTTTGTGGAGTAAAGGCAGCAAAACTCTCCGGAGACAACCGCAAAGCAGCAGAAGAGAAAGGACGTGAAGCGTCCTCCTCCCTGAGACCAAAGACGACGGCCGCCTGTGCGACATCTTGCGTCTTTGTTCTCTTTTACGGTGGAGAGTAGTCCAAATGTTCAGGCGACGACCGCAAAGCAGAAGGAGCGAAAGGACGTGAAGCGTCCTCCTCTGAGAAACCAAAGACGACGGCCGCCTATGCGACATCTAGCGTCTTGTTCTCTTCAGAGGGCGCGAGTCCTTCCGGGAGCTCCAACTCCTATGCGGGGAGGACGCCTCGGATGACGAGAAGCACTCCTGAAGGATACGTGCACGAGCACGCTCCTTGGCAGCCTGGGAAGCGTCAACAGGTCCTGCCGAAGGGACACCAGATCGGTGGGGAGCCTCCGTAACCCTCCTTCGGCTTTCGACTTGCCCACTACTGATTCCTGGGAGTCCGGCAGAGGTCCAGGCCTAGAGGCATTATAGGGCCGATCTGACGCCCCCTCCACAACACTAGGGGCACTATCACTGCACTTCACTGCACTATCAACACTTCTACCTTCCAAGGCGAGCACTTTGGATTCTAGATTACGTAGGGACTCTAGAATCACAGATAGGGCATTACCCTCCACAGACACCATTTCAGGGCCCGAAGGCAACATTACAGATTTAGGAGTAGCAAAATCTACTGGAGGGGTAGCAGGAGAAACATTACTGCCCTTACGTCTACTGCTTGACACACTCCTGGAGGAAGAACTCCTGATCCTATCACGCTCTAACTTGCGCACATAGGACTCATACGCCTTCCAACCCGAATCAGACAGACTTTCACACTCCTTACAACGATCATCAATCATACACACATGTCCCCTACAACTCGTGCATACTGTGTGGGGGTCTACCGAAGCCTTCGGTAGCCTCACCTTACATTCTTCCATACAACATACTCTGGCACTAGCCGAACTAGATCCAGACATCTTAAAGAAAAATCAAGCCAAAATCAAAAACAGTCCACAAATAGCGTATGCCTAGCCAAAAATCCAAGTTCAATAACCAAAAGACAATCAGGATACTTAAGTAGCAAAGAAGTTTCAAAATCCTAAGACGGAGGTACCGAAAAGAGGTGTTGACAGTACCGGCGACAGAGAAAATCTGAATAGAAAATGGGAATGGTTCCTGATACCCGCCTCCCAGCGGCGGGAATGGGTACTAACCACCTGACTCCCACTGCGTGTGTTGTAAGTTTTGAAAATCTGTCGGACTTCAGAGAATACAGCCATATATATATCTCACAGGTAAGCTTCATGAACAAATCTCAGATTTTAGAAGGGTAAACTACGATTGAGAATTCAAGACAGGATTGGATGGGAAAAAGATTCCTCTTACCTTCAATAAATAGTAAAAAGGTCATGACAGAAATAGTCGCAGAACGAAACATAATTCCGAATCTTGATGAAGATATTGTTCTTACAAATAGCCAGGCCACTGAACACTATGTGTTCAGGTATTACCAAAAACTTTACCGGAAAAACATTTGTGATATACCTATGCAAAATTTCATTATGCAGTTTGTAGAGAAAAAATTGACTGATTCTGATAATGATATATTTCATAAGAATATATCTCTCAGAGAGATACGTGATGTTATTCGTTCCATTGCCAACAATAAATGTCCTGGTGTAGATGGCATCCCAATAGAATTTTATAAGGTATTTTGGGAAGATATTAAGGATGAAATAAAATTGTTGCTTGAAAGTATTATGGAAATGAAAACTCTCTCCAAGAGTCCGAGTATTGCATTAGTCCCTCTCATATCGAAAGGCACCGATGAGTGTGCTTTGGCTAATTGGAGACCAATTTCCTTTTTGTGCTGTGACTATACGATACTTGCTAAGATAACTGCGAAAAAAATGCAAACAGTTATCCTTAACCTTATCAGTCTCGAACAATTTTGTGTGCCTGGGAGATCCATAAATAAATGTAATACATACTTTAATTAGAGATATTGTGTATTACTGTAGTGAGAAGTGAGTTCAAGGTGCTATTTTAAATCTTGATTGGTCGAAAGCATTTGACCGTGTTGATATTAATTTTGTACTTCGGATTCTTGAAAGACTAGGTTTTTGTGATAACTGATTTCCTGCATTAAGATATTTTACACGAATACTGGAAGTTGTTGCATTGTTATGGTAACATTGGTAAGTACTTTAGTGTGGAGAGGGGAGTCCGACAAGGCTGCCCTCTTTCTTTGCTCCTTTATGCTGTTTTCCAGGAACCTCTGTATCTTGCCATAAAAACAAATAGTTGTATTGAACACTTGCCCTTACCAGATGATAACCACCTTAAAATTCTTGGGTTTGCCGATGATACAAATATTTTCGTTGCCAGTGATAAGGGATTTTTGGGGATTAGCACATTAGAGTCTAAATTTGAAGCAGCCACGGGTTGCATGCCAAATAAAGATAAGACGAAAATATTTGGATTAGGTCCTTCAAGGATATACAGGTTCTTTCCCAACTTTGGGAATTTTATTTTCTGATAATTACGAAATGGCTGTTAACTCTTCGTGGACAAATATATTATGTAAAGTTAAGAATACTTTGGCGAGCTTTCACAACAGAAGACTTACATTACATCAAAAAGCTGTTATTGTCAATACCTTGATTTTTTTCAAAGACATGGTATGTTTCCCATATTTACCCTTTGCCTGTTAAATATGCAAAACTAACATGTAAAGAAATTTTCTTTTACATTTGGGGGAAAAGTGTGAATTTATCAAAAGAGACATTTTAACAAAGTCAAAGATTGAAGAGGTGATAGGAATGGTAAGTCTTTTATGGAAGACACAAAGTATTCTAGCTGCCTCTTTCTTTAAGTTACGTTGTGATGAAAAATACAATTTTATGTCAAATTATTATAATAATTCACATATGAAGGGGTTGTTTACCGGAAATTTAACTCAAAGACACAATTCATGTGTAATGGCACCTATGTATTCTGAGGTCTTAGTAACAGTTAGAAAATGTAAAACAGTTCAGAATTTTCCTTTTCTTAAATCGAGAACTATACATGGGAGTGTATTGCCAAAGGTATAGCCAACTGTTGAGAGTAGATACCCCCTTTATAACTGGCCTTTGATTTGGGAAAACATCAAGATAAAACTCCTTTCTGCTGCTGACAGGGAAATAATATATAAATATATTCACGAAATATTACCCAATAAAAAAAGGTTAAAAAATGAAAATAATTCAAGATTCTAATTGCCAGTTTTGTGATACTGAGGAATCAGATATTCCTATGGTATATTTCTGCAAGAAAATTGCAAACATAATATGGTTCAAAGGAGTTTTGAAGCTATTTTGCAATTTTGTTCACTGCAATTTCATTAGAATGATGCATTTTGATTTCCCACAGTCATTGAAGAACCAAAGGAACACTGCAACTTTAATTTTGTCAAGTTATACTGTTAATATAGGGTCGCTCAAAGACAAGAATGTGCTTGAACGTTAAATTATAAATAAAATAAAAGCTTCTATTATAAGAAACCAAAGAGACATCAACGCCATTTTGAAAGAGAAATTGTTAAAGTATTTCACAAAGAATTCCTATAACATTTATGCAATGTATTTTAGTTAAAAATGTATGTAGTTCTGAATTTGTTGTAATGCTTTGTAAATAATCTATTGAATAAAAACTTAAAAAAAAAAACTCTGCTGTAAAAAGTTTTGGTGTGTACCTGTCTTACGGCACTCTACAGACCCGTTGTCCAGAAAGGGGTTGGATGGAATTCAGCTTTATGCCCGGAAACATCCATCAACTTATATGATTGTTACACCAGGCATATTCTTTTATAGAATACGTAAAGATATATAAAAATAGGAGGATTTTTAAATAGTCCTATGGGACAGAATTGCATGTAGATGGGCTTGAACACTGGGTATCATTTTTTGTTAATAGCCAGAAAGTGTTATTCACTGATAGATGTAAATAAAGATATATGCCACGAAGGAAAAATAAACGAATGAGTAACTGCGAGACCTTTCGACGTTTCCACGTCCTTTACTGAGCAGAACTGACATACATGGGACAAAAGACTAAACAAGAAGATTCGTATAACTGACAGATAGGAATTATAGAGAGATTAGTACCTAGAATCCGACACACCTGGAAGACAGTAACCTTCCCAAACAAGCATAAACAATGGGTGCGATTAAAAGTTTAAGATAAACATCTCAGATACAAGGACAAGACAATTAAAGAATTATAGGTGACAGCTGTTCAGAACTTTGGTAAACAAAACCATGTTCACAATACATATTCACAATACAGGTTAGACATACATTACAACAAAGATAACTCAAAGGCAACTAATTTTTATTTAAGGGGGGCTTCCACTATGATTTTTGATGAATATTTTTGAAAATTTCAAAATCTGGTTAAATGGCCGTAAGACATGAGCAACACCTCTGTTATCACGTGGCCAAACCATTTTTTCGAAATATTAAAATTAAGGGGGTTTTAGCCCCACCCCCTACACACAGTGACGTAGGGTTGACGTTTGGCTCTCAATGACTATATTCATTTCGTCCTTTATCCGCCTAATTTATTAATTATTTTGATTTTTATTTCGCCTAATCTCTTACGTCTGGCAACAACAATGGCCGATCTCTTGATGAATGTGTGTTCTGAGCGGGTAGCATCACCATACCCAGCAGAAAGCCAGGTCAGTGTGTCCCATACTTGCAAAAGGGGAGGTACACTGCTCTTTACTCCTAGCATTTTTTCGCTGTTTGCCGTGTTTTTTTGCTGTTTCCTTACATCAAGTAACACTAAATACAATTTATATACGTTTGTGTGTGTACTAGAGTGAAAGTGGGACAATATGCCGAAACAGAACAGTGCAACTGTGGCCCGTTTAGCAAATTTTGCTAAAAAGAGACAGAGGGTCGAAGGTACGACTAACGACAGTGTTGTTGATGTGGCAGCGCCGCCAGTACCACTACCATTGTTGGTTGATGTCTCCAGCGCTGTTCCACCATCATCACCACCGGCAGCAACACCATCACCATCATCACCAACACCAACAACAACAACAACACGAGGCTCTGTTTTGGCTGCTAAGAGCCCCGCCCCTGTTGCCTCCACGTCGTCTGCCGCGCAGTCAACTGAGTATTTTTCCCCTTCACAATTGCGCTCGCAGTTGATGAATGTAATAAAGGATGATGGAAAGGGAGTATATGATGACAAATTCATTATATCTAGATCTCAGCTAGAGATTGATTGATTGATTGTGTATTATATCTGGCGTCACAACATCTGGGTAATTGACACCGAAATAAATTAAATATAAAAAAACTAAATTTGATAAATTTCATATAAAAATCTATAAATATATTATATAAAAATTTTGTTCATATATAAAAGTTCTTACAAAGACAATCTATGTATAATTTAAATTTGGTTAAGGAGGCCAGCCTCCCTCATAAAAATATATAACTGCTCTATATTACAATCCTTTCCAAGAATTGTAGCTAGGATAAAATTACCTACTCTGTCACGACCCCAAGACATGAAACTATGTCTCAAATTCCCAAGTCTGGGACATTCAACCAGCAAATGTCTCACAGTCAAGGGCACAGTACAGTTCTCGCAAAACGGAGGATTTTCACGAGACATCAAGAACCCATGGGTGAGTCTTGTATGTCCAATCCTCAATCTGCACAACATCGTTTCTTGTCTCCTTGGCATATATGGATATGACCAAGGAGACACTGAAGACGTGATACTACGCATTTTTTGATTGTTTAAAATATCCTCCCACTGGGACTGCCAACATTTTTTAACTCTCTGACCTACTAGAGGATACAAATCCCGATATGGTAGTAGGCATCTTGTGGGTTCTGGGGAGCTGACCGCAGACTTTGCAAGTTGGTCAGCTTTCTCATTCCCAGCCACCCCAACATGAGAAGGCACCCAACAGAACTTTATTTCTTTTCCTCTTCTTTTTAGTAAAAGCAGCCATTCCAATATATCTAAAATCAGAGGGTTTAAAGGGTTAAAAGATTCCAGTGACTGAAGAACACTTCTTGAGTCACAATATATAATAAAATTACTTTCATTCCGAATTAAAACTTCCTTTAAAGCCTTTAAAATTCCATATAACTCTGCTGTAAAAATTGATGCAACAGATGATAACCTGCCACTCCTCTCTACATCAGGGAAGACTACACCAAAGCCGACGCCAGCATCTGACTTTGAGCCGTCCGTGAAAACTGCAGTGGAGTCGTCATGTTGCAAGGAATGTTCTAAAAATATTGACTGCGTGGCCTCACTGGACAATTCTGTTTTGGTAAAATTGAAATATCTGCAGAATTTTACTTCTGGGAAGTTCCAGGGGGGACTAACTGAATATTTTGCTGGTAAAATCTCGACCCTTGGCATGTTTAATTCACGAACAATGGTATTGACTCTAAAAGCGAATGGATGAGGTTGCTTGGGGTGATTTTCATAAAACTGCCAATGCCTTTCATTTCTCATACAAATGCTGGTTAAAGACTTAGGTAGCCTCTGGAATCTATACCAGCTCCGAACCAGCAGACGCTTGTAATGAAGATCCAGTGGCACCTCATCAGCATCTACAAGCATGCTCTCGGTGAAAATAGAGTCGTATATAAGATGCAAGGAAGGAAATTGTAGGGGTAAACTAAAGTTAGATATGTCTGCCAATAGATGGGATACTGATATTTTTATGAAGTGCCAATCATGTATGTTTACGGCTGATGCCCCAGCAAGGCGAATTAGTAGCTATGGAAACTCTGTACATCATCAATTTAATGAGATAAATGTTGAGGAAATATATCATTCTTTGATTTCTGGTGTCGTACAAGCTGGGCTTGTGAAAAGAAGTGGATTTATAGGTAAGGACCCTATTTCAGCGTGGTCATATTCAAGACATTGCAGCTTTTTGTATACGAAAATGAAAATGCACATGGATGAATATCAAGCAAAGGCACATGAGAACATAAAGAAATATTATATAGAGAAAGGATTAGCTGAGATTGATGAAAATGGTATGATGAACATCGAAGTTTCCTTCGATGGGACTTGGCTAACCAGGGGCCACAAGTCCCATGTAGGTGTTGGTTTTGTGATAGAAGTGTATACAGCAACTATCATAGAGGTGATTGTGCTAAGTAATTATTGCAAAATCTGCGAGAGAGGTGAAGAGAAGAAGAAGCACAGGTGCAATAAGAATTTTGACAGTCTAGCAGGTGCTATGGAAGCTGAGGAAGCGAGACGTTTGTGGTCACGGTCAGAAAATTACGGGTTCCGATACATAACCTTTGTGGGAGATGGTGATTCTAAGGCATACACAGCTGTGTGTGAACTGAATGATGGTAGAGGACCGTATGATGGCCATCAAGTAATTAAATTAGAATGCATAAATCATGTGCATAAACGAATGGGTAGCAGGCTTGAGAAAGCAAAGAAAGCTGCGAGTGAACTCTTCACTCAAAAATCAGGCAAGATTGTAAAGAAAAGTTTATTGGCTGGGCGAGACAAGCTTACGAAGACAACCATTGAAAAGTTTCAATCATTTTATGGGAAAGCAATCAGAGATAACATCGGCACTGATGTAGAAACAATGAGACGTGCAATAATGGCCTCCTTTTACCATCACACGTCATCAGATGATCGGAAGGAGCGTCATAACTTGTGCCCCAAAGGGACGTCGTCATGGTTTTTTTACCAGCGGGCCATTGCACATGGAAGGAAACCACCATCTCACAAAGAACAAAAGATTTTGCTGTCAAAACTTCCACCAGAATTGTAGGAATACGTAAAGGGAGTATTTCAGGACCTGTCATCGCCAGCACTTCTACAGCGATGTTTGAAAGGGTTCACACAAAACCCTAATGAATCCCTTCATGGGGTGCTATGGAAGAAGTGCCCAAAAAACAAAGTTTTTTGGCCTAAATAGAGTGTTTTTTTGTGCACAGGTAACGACAATCGAACATAACTTCGGCTATGAGAAATTCAACCTACTGATGCATCTGTTACTGAGCAGAACTGACATACATGGGACAAAAGACAAAACAAGAAGATTCGTATAACTGACAGATAGGAATTATAAAGAGATTAGTACCTAGAATCCGACACACCTGGAAGAGAGTAACCTTCCCAAACAAGCATAAACAATGGGTGCGATTAAAAGTTTAAGATAAACATCTCAGATACAAGGACAAGACAATTAAAGAATTATAGGTGACAGCTGTTCAGAACTTTGGTAAACAAAACCATGTTCACAATACATATTCACAATACAGGTTAGACATACATTACAACGAAGATAACTCAAAGGCAACTAATTTTTATTTAAGTTTGTAATTTTATCTTTGAAGTCATTCTTAAACATGTTACAAATACAAGGGTCTAAATGAAAAAGGACACGACTAACATTGAAATTACAATGAAAAGTAAGTTGTATTAAAGCAGATTCTAAAAGATTTCGTGATAAGACATCTCTTGACCGTGCAATGACTGAACTACCAACCCAATTTATTCGGTGGTTGTTTTCACTTAAATGAATAAATATTGCATTAGATGTTTGCCCAGTTTTAACAGAATATTTATGCTGGCTTAGCCCTATTTCTAGGCCCTTGCTAGACTGTCCGAGATAAAATGAGGGACAATCCATACATGGAATTTTATATATTATGTTGTTGCTTTCTCTGGGGCTATTTTTTATTAAAATTCCTTTTAGTGTGTTATTATATGAGAAAACAAGGTTGACATTAAAAGCTTTTAACAATGATTTAATGGTTTCAAATCTGTTAAAAAAAGGCAAACTAAGAATGTTCTTAAAATTTTTTTCTTTCTGCGTGTTACACTAAAAAACTTTTTGTGGGCTTTATTATAACAAATATCTAATATATGTGAAGGATAGCATAAATCTTTCCCTATTTTTCTTATGTATTCAATTTCTTTATTCAAATATTGGGGACTGACAATGCGTAATGCTCGTAAAAACATAGAAGAAAAAATTGATATTTTTATGTTAAGATGGTGGCCTGAGAAGAAATGAACATATGTTAAGTTGTTGGTCAGTTTCCTATAAATACTGAATTTACATTGAAATGGTTCTCTGTGTATCAAAACATCTAAGAAGGGGAGGCAATTGTCTTTTTCTAATTCTAGAGTAAACTTAATCGATGGTACCTGGTTATTTAATTTAGAGAGTAAATCATTTACATCAATACCGACAGGCAGGACAGCTAAAATATCATCAACATAACGATACCATTTTACAGGAATATGAATGATATTAGGTAAGTAGCGTTTTTCAAAAAAATTCCATGTACAAGTTTGAGAGTAGTGGTGATAAAGGATTCCCCATTGCCATGCCAAATATTTGTTGATAAAATTCACCATTGAATATAAACTTACAATCACAAATGCACAAACTCGCGAGTGAAATAATGCTGAGTCAGTTCATTACTAAGATAGTCCAAAATAGAGTCTATAGGGACTTTAGTAAAAAGAGAACATACATCAAAACTAACGAATCTATCAGTAGGGCAAAGAGCAATTTTGTTTAATTTATCAACTAAATCTAGAGAATTATATATATGAGAATCGGAGATGGTTCCAAGTAACGGGGACAAGATCTTTGTGATATATTTCGAAAGTTTATATGAAATTGAACCAACAGTACTGATAATAGGCCGCACGGGGTTATTTTCTTTGTGCGTTTTGACTAATCCGTACAAGTAAGGTAGCGAAGGAGATTTGAATGACAATTTGCCTAGTAGTTCTGTTTTATCTTTAAGGATAAAAATCATGTTGACATGATTAAAGGTATTGTGTACGGAGCTGCCAACGTTAAGCATGAAAGTAACTTCCCTGCTCGCTATAAGAAAAGTTTGACCGATCTTAAAAAGGACAATACTATCCACATTACAAAAGCTGATAAATCAAATAGTATAGCAATTTTAGATAAAGCTGACTACATATCACGTATGCAAGCCCTACTGGATGATGATGGGACTAATAAAAAACTAACAAAAAATCCCCTTGATCAAGTCATAAAAAACTTCAATAGCACATTGAAAAATATACTTAAGATAAAACAGAACTACTAGGCAAATTGTTAGTCAAACCTCCTTCAATACCTTACTTGTACGGATTAGTCAAAACGCACAAAGAAAATAACCCTATGCGGCCTATTATCAGTACTGTTGGTTCAATTTCATATAAACTTTCGAAATATATCACAAAGATCTTGTCCCCGTTACTTGGAACCATCTCCAATTCTCATATATATAATTCTCTAGATTTAGTTGATAAATTAAACAAAATTGCTCTTTGCCCTACTGATAGATTCGTTAGTTTTGATGTATGTTCTCTTTTTACTAAAGTCCCTATAGACTCTATTTTGGACTATCTTAGTAATGAACTGACTCAGCATTATTTCACTCGCGAGTTTGTGCATTTGTGATTGTAAGTTTATATTCAATGGTGAATTTTATCAACAAATATTTGGCATGGCAATGGGGAATCCTTTATCACCACTACTCTCAAACTTGTACATGGAATTTTTTGAAAAACGCTACTTACCTAATATCATTCATATTCCTGTAAAATGGTATCGTTATGTTGATGATATTTTAGCTGTCCTGCCTGTCGGTATTGATGTAAATGATTTACTCTCTAAATTAAATAACCAGGTACCATCGATTAAGTTTACTCTAGAATTAGAAAAAGACAATTGCCTCCCCTTCTTAGATGTTTTGATACACAGAGAACCATTTCAATGTAAATTCAGTATTTATAGGAAACCGACCAACAACTTAACTTATGTTCATTTCTTCTCAGGCCACCATCTTAACATAAAAATATCAATTTTTTCTTCTATGTTTTTACGAGCATTACGCATTGTCAGTCCCCAATATTTGGATAAAGAAATTGAATACATAAGAAAAATAGGGAAAGATTTATGCTATCCTTCACATATATTAGATATTTGTTATAATAAAGCCCACAAAAAGTTTTATAGTGTAAGTAACACGCAGACAGAAAAAAAATTTAAGAACATTCTCAGTTTGCCTTTTTTTAACGGATTTGAAACCATTAAATCATTGTTAAAAGCTTTTAATGTCAACCTTGTTCTCTCATATAATAACACACTAAAAGGAATTTTAATAAAAAATAGCCCCAGAGAAAGCAACAACATAATATATAAAATTCCATGTATGGATTGTCCCTCATTTTATCTCGGACAGTCTAGCAAGGGCCTAGAAGTAAGGCTAAGCCAGCATAAATGTTCTGTTAAAACTGGGCAAACATCTAATGCAATATTTATTCATTTAAGTGAAAACAACCACCGAATAAATTGGGTTGGTAGTTCAGTAACTGCACGGTCAAGAGATGTCTTATCACGAAATCTTTTAGAATCTGCTTTAATACAACTTACTTTTCATTGTAATTTCAATGTTAGTCGTGGCCTTTTTCATTTAGACCCTTGTATTTGTAACATGTTTAAGAATGACCTCAAAGATATAATTACAGACTTAAATAAAAATTAGTTGCCTTTGAGTTATCTTCGTTGTAATGTATGTCTAACCTGTATTGTGAATATGTATTGTGAACATGGTTTTGTTTACTGTGAATATGTATTGTGAACATGGTTTTGTTTACCAAAGTTCTGAACAGCTGTCACCTATAATTCTTTAATTGTCTTGTCCTTGTATCTGAGATGTTTATCTTAAACTTTTAATCGCACCCATTGTTTATGCTTGTTTGGGAAGGTTACTCTCTTCCAGGTGTGTCGGAGTCTAGGTACTAATCTCTTTATAATTCCTATCTGTCAGTTATACGAATCTTCTTGTTTTGTCTTTTGTCCCATGTATGTCAGTTCTGCTCAGTAAAGGACATGGAAACGTCGAAAGGTCTCGCAGTTACTCATTCGTTTATTTTTCCTTCGTGGCATATATCTTTATTTATGGATTTATCACGTTCCTAACTTTCGTGATTCAGTTATACACTGATAGATGTATCTGCTTTAGTTACAGATAATATGTATAATTGGCAAACGAAATTATACCAACGAAATTAGTAAATTCATGCTAGACACATGGCATAGTTTATGAAAATTGAAGTTGAAGTTGCAAGAGTAATTGTTTCTGTTCTATTCGAAGCGTCCAATTCATTCGAATTCTATGTCATGTATCTATTTCCTCATTAAATATGGTAACGAATCTTAAGTTATGAAATTCTAGAACTATCATTGTGTTTTCTAACAGGAATGAGATTTATATTGGTGTTGATATCAAAGGCTTCATTAATCGTGTGCATCCATCGAATTCAGGGGTATATATAATCAATAAACCTTTTTGGTTTTACCCATCAATGATAATGACTGTTTCATTGCAATTGCCATAAAAGGAGCCTTCTCGAGGCAAATTTCGTTATTTCATGCTGCTTGGAAAAAACCTCAGGCACATAGTACTCGGGTTCCAACTCGTTTTCTGATCTTTGTGTCTGAATTGGACTCTCGCTCAAAAGACTGGTGTCCAGTCCTTTGGCGAGTCAGAAATTTATTTGTGAAATATGTAATCATGTGTTCAATTCTATCATATCTCACTGTGAAAGCAGTAAATCGACTGAAATGTTAGCCATTTGAGTGCTAATGGGTCAGGGGAGCTGGGTAAAATTCACCAGTATATTGGGCCCTCATAGCCTAGCCAGGAAAAACCTCAGGTACGTAGTGCTTAGGTTCCTACTCCTTTATGACCTTTGTTTCCAAATTGCTAATGCCCTGGACTCTCACTCAAAAGACGTGGTTCAATCCCATGGAGAGTAAGAATTTTATTTCTGTGTAATTCATTTCAATGTGTTCTTTTCTATCTTATCTCACTGTGAAAAGGGTATATCGAATGAAATGTTAGCAATTCAAGCACAGATGGATTGGGACGTTAAATAAAATTTGCTGGTATGTGGGGCCCTATTTGACTGGATGGTTTTTTATAGTGTGGGGTTCCGGGTTACATCCTGCCTCCCTAGGAGTCCATCACTTTTCTCATTTTGTGTGCTGCATGAGTCCCGGAGCTACTTCGGTATCTAGTTTTTCCAGGTTCCTTTTCGGGGATTTTGTGATCGTACCTAGAGTTCCTATGATTATGGGTACAATTTCCGCTGGCATATCCCATATCCTTCTTATTTCTATTTTCAGGTTTTGATACTTATCAATTTTTTCTCTTTTCTTCTCATTTACTCTGATGCCTATGGTACTGAATCATGAGTGATACTTTTTTTATTTTGTCTAGCAACTTCACTCCAGGTCTACTGGCACATATTACCCTGTCTGTTTTGATACCGTAGACCCAGAGGATCTTTGGCTCATAATTTTCTATCACTCCCTCAGGTTGGTGTTCGTACCACTTATTACTGTAAAACTAGCTGGTGTTTCTTGCACTGACAGGATCCAGTGGAAGTCATTTGCTACTGAATCATGCCTCTTTTTCTACTAATTCTGTGCAAATGCCGGACATTCACTTGCTATGTAGATTATGATTTCGCTTTTCATATTGCATGTCCTGCATATGAGTGAGATGTTATTCCCATCTATTGTTCTTTGGACATATCTGGGTCTTAAGGCCTGATCTTGTGCCGATGTTAGCATTCCTTCTGTTTCCTTCTTGGGCTTTCCCCTCTGTAGCCATTGCCATGTTTCATCACTGGCCAGTTCTTCAGTCTGTCTCATGCACTGTCCATGAATTGGTTTGTTGTGTCATTCCTGTGTTCTATTTGTCAATCTTCTGTCTGTATATTTCTGGGTCTTCCTCTGCTTTTATCAGTCCTTCTTCCCATGCATTCCCTAGCCATTCGTTTTCACTGGCTTTCAGATATTATTATTATTATTATTATTATTATTATTATTATTATTATTATTATTATTATTATTATTATTATTATTATTATTATTATTTTATTAAAAGTAATGGCTACTTCAGCAGCATTACACTTGTAGAGATTCTTCTCTATTTTCCGAATAGCGGCTTTTTCCGTGCTACTTAGACAGGCTAGTAGAGCACCTATGGAGGTTATGATCAAATACAGAGTCAAAATTGGTGTATATATTTGAATTTTACAGATAAAACTATGATACCATAGTTATCAAAGTCATTAACGATATATATATATATATGTCTCTCTCTCTCTCTTTCTTGAAGCAAGCGAGCTTTCGTCTGGAGCTGCCAGACATCCTCGGGCTGGGAAGCTGAGGGTGGACTGATCTTGAAGCGGTGTCCGTCCTCGTTTATTTTATTTGGAAGTTGCCTAGCAGGGGGTCTGCCCCGTGCTGATCTACTATTGGCTGGTGGCGGTAGGTCTTCGTTTTACCGGGTCTCAAGCCACTTTCCATGCGTTGATGGTTGCGATACTGTAAGTCCTGCAGCCGCCTAGACCTCCTTAGCGGCGCGGTTACGTCGATGGGCGTTTCGCTATGCTGCGGGATGTCACGGCTAACTTGATTATGATTGGCTGCAGGAGTATCTCGTTCGGGGGCGTTGTCTTCCGTGGAGTTGTCGTACTCGGTGGTGTCATTGTTGGTGGCAGGTCTTCTCATACTCGTAGGGAGGAGAAATTCTTCCTGCGTCGTATTTAGTGTAAGTTTTACTTGCTGGATGAGAAGCGCCTCCAGCAGGCGTAACCGACGGGCATCAGGGGCCTTCCCGATGATCTTCGTGTTTTGGATGATCACATCCCGGGAGATGGCCTCTTGATGTTTGGAGGTCTAGACGGCTGCAGGAATTACAGTATCGCAACCATCAACGCATGGAAAGTGGCTTGAGACCCGGTCCAAGCCACCAATGAAAACGAAGACCTACCGCCACCAGCCAATAGTAGATCAGCATGGGGCAGACCCCCTGCTGTCAACTCCAAATATAAACGAGGACGGACACCGCTTCAAGATCAGTCCACCCTCAGCTTCCCAGCCCGAGGATGTCTGGCAGCTCCAGACGAAAGCTCGCTTGCTTCAAGAAAGAGAGAGAGAGAGAGAGAGAGAGAGAGAGAGAGAGAGAGAGAGAGAGAGAGAGAGAGAGACATATATATATATCGTTAATGACTTTGATAACTATGGTATCATAGTTTATCTGTAAAATTCAAATATATACACCAATTTTGACTGTATTTGATCATGACCTCCATAGGCGCTCTACTAGCCTGTCTAAGTAGCACGGAAAAAGCCGCTATTCGGAAAATAGAGAAGAATCTCTACAAGTGTAATGCTGCTGAAGTAGCCATTACTTTTAATAAAGTATGCTTGAGAGATGGTCTGCTTCCTGAGTATTATTATTATTATTATTATTATTATTATTATTATTATTATTATTATTATTATTATTATTATTATTATTATTTCTATAATTACTACTATTATTATTATTATTATTATTATATTGAAAAGATGAATCATATTTATATGAAGATTCCAAGAATATGATGTTCAAAGGAGGTAACAGAAGGTTAAAGGAAATAAAGAAAATAAAGAGATCTCACTTATTAGAAATATAGAAACAAATAAATTGATAAATAGTTTTTGATCTTTTGAAGCTTTCATTGCATGAGAAAGAACCTCTGGAACTGAGAAGTTCAACAGTGAGGCACAGTTACTGCATATTGGTGCTGCTGTTCAGTGAATCTGGTTGTTCTCGACAGGAAAGGGGATCAAGGATTAATTGTGAATGTCTCTATCAAATTAAAACATATGAAAAAGTGACAAACAAGAGACCATTCACACCAGAAAACAGAATTGTAGTGAAGGAAGTACAAATGACCTAAAACGGTTGCACTGATTTTATCACTGTGATAAATATATGAGGCCTTATGGACAATACTCAACTTTCATGTGGTATATGCTTAAACTTTCATTGAATATTTTTAAGTTGTAAGATGTGAGTCAAAAGTTACACCTAGAATAGTTAAAGCTTCAGACTCATTCAGCAAAGTCCCATCCACCCGAAGGGGAAGATGAGATGGAAAATCTGTATGAGATCTGCTAATCATAAGTGTTTTCATTTTACTGGAGTTCAGCCCCATTCCACACTGACTACACCATTCACTGATCTGCTCCATTTCCTGATTGAGGCTGAGGGCAGCTTCATTTCTTATAAGTGGAGACTTTACAACACCCATAAGTGTTTCATCATCGGCATACTCAGCAATCTTGTTTTCCAGGATAACAACCATATTGCTTGTATACACCAAAAACAAAAGTGGACCAAAATCACTACCCTGTGGAACTAAAGATCCCATCAACAGCAACATAATGAAATCTTGAAGTAATTCTAAACATATCCACCCACTACAAGATTCTGAAGTTTATAAATAAGTGCCTTATGATCTAGATCTACTAAATCAAAAGCAGCACTAAAATCTATTTGAATTGCTCTGCACTCAAAGCCATTAGCAAGGTTCCTTGCAAATGGAATGTCAAGTCTGAAAGAGCATTGCAGGTACCTGATTGCTTTCTATATCCAAATTGACTATCAGCTAACAATCCTTTAAATTCCACAAAGAGAATAGAAATTAGCCTGTAGTTACTGAAGTCTGCAGATATGCCACTATATATAGCAGGCACTGTATTACTAATTTAGCACTTATCAGAGATACTACATCAACATTAAAATCTATTGCTAATCTTGGGAGACAATAAACCAGAAACTTAAAAAAAAAAAAGCAAATGGAAAAAACAATAATGATCTCCCCAGCTACCAAGATTGTCACACATTTTCTTAACATCCCTAGATCGAAATGCACATTTTGTAAAAATAGGTTCAGGATGACAAGTATTAGGGAGAGGAACAACCTCAGCTGATTTCTTAGCTTCAAAACCTCGACGAAGCAGTTCAGCCTTTTCCCTAGGGCCAGTAACAAATCTGCCATCTTCTGGTAGTAGTGGAGGAATGGAAGTTGATTCTGACTCAAAGATACACGATGCCAATTTGTTCCAGCAATGAAGAGGCTGAGTAATTCCTTCAAGTTTCCTCTTCAGAGAATTACGCAGGTAGGAACTGCCTAAATCATCATATTCTATTACAAAATGTTGCCCAAATAGTCGGGCAGATAACAGAAAAATCGTCCAAATGATGATACAAGCATCAAATTCGGCACATGTGTATTCCAGGGTATACTACTCAAATCTGCCCGATTGGCCAATTAAAAATCCATGATGGCAGCCATTTTCAAGATGGCCACCAAAATAACCACCTGAAGTAGATGTTTTGCTGTCGACGATTTGCATGATCTATGTGTGGATTCCTATGTTTTGAAGCCTGCTAAACTTTATTTTCCTGTTTAAAAAGCACTCTGAGACATATTTCTCAAGATGACCACCAAGATGTTTGTCTTTCTTTACATAAGTTTTGTCCTGGCTAGTGCATTTTCAAAGTTATGCATACCATGCTGCTGTTGCTCAATCTGTTACTGTTCACATATGCAGTTGCAGAGTGATGTGCAGGGAAGCTCTGCCTGAGATCACTTGCGTCTTCCTTTGCAAACCTTCTTACAGGAGGAACACTTTGTCAATTCTTGACAGCTGTATCTGTCATGCTTCTCATTTCTGGGTCCACCCCCTTTCAGTTGGACTGCTCAACTGTGGATTACAGTGGGTTGCCTGGCCCCAGATGATCCCAGCCTAGTAGGCTGCACGCTTAGCAAGTTTTCTAAGGGCTGCCTTTGTTGGTGGAATCGAGTTGTACAGCCTCTGCTTGCAGGCAAACAGATCTAGTCTTGCTTCGTCCACACCAGTGGCTGCGCTTGATCTGTCGTGCTGGTAAGGATTGGTTTGCAACTGGAGGAGGATTGGGGTTTTTGGTGATGTATGCTGGTCGAATATTGGTGTATGCTTCTGGAAGCTTTGGAACTTTTTTTAAACTTCAATTTTTACTCTATATCTAGTTTGAGTGGTTCACGTTCATCACCAGGATTTCCTGTGTTTGGATGCTGGAAAATGGACACACTTGTTCCATGTAAAGATGTCTCAGCTGTGGTTGCAGTCAGATTATGATCTATGTTGTCAACTACTCCAGTTGTGAACAAATTCTTTCTCAAGACTGGGGGACGGATTATTCCATCTTCCATATACCGTGCAACAACTGCTTCTCCTAACTGTGCTGAGATTTCTAGGACTCCGTCACATGATATGCTGAGCCCATTCTCATGGAGCATTTCAATTATTTGTCTCTCCCTCGTCTTGGCAAACACATACAGGCCCATGCAGACTGTAAAATGTGGCTCCCAGTCCTTGGAATGCCTGTGAACGTCCGTCCCTTCCTTGTATTTGGTGAAGCAGTTGTACTGTAGAAGTTGTGCTGTAGCAAAGTCTGATTTTGACGCTCCATGATGGAGTTGGGACTTGATGTCTGCACCATGTTTGATCATGCATACAAACTGAAGCAGTGATGGTGGCACAGCCTGTTCTAAGTCTTTGTCACGAAAATAGCTGCTAAATTCGACTTCTGACAGAGCATGACTTGTCTTATTATCCCAGTAGCTTTTGCTAGATAGATCGTTTCACCATAACAGGATGCTTCTGATAGGATTGAACCTACATCAGTTTCAACAGCAAACAGAACTTCTCGTCCTTGGCGATTAGCTTGCAGCTGTGGAATGTGCAAAAGTAGCTGATCCTTGAGTCGATTAGGATGAACATCAGGAGAATCAACCCCTAGCTGTTCCAGGTTTTGCTTGTAAAGCTTGGTCAAATCAGCAAGCTTGAAAATCGGTGGCCTCTCACTGGCATTTTTCATCTCGCAGATGAAGGTGACTAGTTCAGAGAAAGCAATTGGATATGCATCCTTCCAGTGTTCCTGTGCCTTTTCTTGCTCCCAAACCTTTAGGTATGCTGGTTCTCAGTTATACAATGCCACCAAACAACCAGGGTGATATTTCACTTCTTGGGCTACGACATCTCCGGCAATTAGTTTGGCGAGAAGTTTTGTATCACTGAGTGTTTTGGCACATTCATTTATTCTCCTATTCACTTGCATTCTCATTGCTTTTCTAAGCTCCCCTCGTTTGGTTTCGTAGAAGAAACACTCTATTGTTTTAGTTTCTTGGAGCTTTCGTGGAATCTTACTTCTACTGTCCTCATCACTAGTACCTACATGACTTGCTCTTTTTTCAGTTTGGTGTAACTTTGTGTTGTTGAACAGAAGCCTGCAACTCTCATGATATTGTGCCTTATTTTTTCTTAACGTTTCCTCTATCCCAGAACCTTCGTCAAGTCTTGCAGGGTCTAACTTGATTGGTAACGCATTGAGTGAGTGAAACAGAGGAATATTCTTTGCCAGGTTTGTGTATCCATCTTCCCCTCTTCAGGCAGGATTGGCCTGGGGAGATTTTAGATCTTCTTTCTTAACCTCCTGACATAGGCAATTTTTTTTCCTTAAAATGTTCACCAAAAAATGCTTTTTTATACATAACTATTTGATAATAAGTATGCAAAAGAATTTTCATCTAAATAGTGTAAGAAAAAATAAAAATATTTTTGGGGCATTTTTTTATGACCAGGGGCTCTTGAGCACATATGTTCAGGAAACACGTTTCTTCAAATACTAGAGTAAAAGGTTGTTACAAGATTTTAAAACCTAGAATCAATTTTTAAAAAAAAAGGTGTTTCTTTCCCATATACTAATACAAATAAACAACAGATTAATTTTAATTCCATTTCTTAAATGTTTACCAATGTGAAGAACGTTATATTTTAGGGCCATATTTTTAAACTGACACCTTCGATAAAGAAACTTCGCGGCTAAAATAGTATTATTATACCATGAAGTAGCTCTTTGTCCCGAAGACGAAGAGGAATTCGGGGTGAAAATTACTGGAAACGAAGCAGCATTCACCCCCTCTTCGCTAACCTCTTCATATATTTTTGTAAAATTAAAAGAGAACCGCATAACTAATGTAAGTTTAACACATGCCAGATATTTTGATAGTCCATTTTTTTAGTACTTCAATGCAAATGGTCTTATTTACATTCTTGTAAATACGGTCTTTATACTTAAAAGACCTCACGTTCCCAAGAACCTGGCTGCCGGGTATGTATGAACTTCACAGCTGTAACAGAATCGTCTTTCACCTCCTCTTGGATTATATCATAATCAGCACAACACATTCTAGTTTGGCAAAGCAACCATTGTAAAATAAACGAAGATGAAAAGAACCATAGATTAATGGACTTTTCAAAACTATTTCCAACCAATCAGCTTCAAGGAATGGTCATGACTTGATCAGAAGGCGGGCTTAGCTGTAGAGCCAGCTGTATTCTCCTGTAGTAATTGTATTAATGCACAAAACAATTGTGTTAGATTCAAATGAGATGTTTGTTTACCACCTCCTGCGTACCAACCGTCCCGTATAGTTCCTCTTCATGATAGTGCTTCACCTATGTTTTTATAATACCACTCCACGAAAAGATTTCACGAGCAGCCTCTTCATCGAACAGGGAAGGTGGTAGAAATACGGACCTTAGACATTGCTTTCAAACTTTTTTCTTGCATAAAGTTCACTTGCATTGCTTCCTGCTCTGTTCCACCAAAAGTGTGTCCTGCCCAAGAAAATCTTATTTCTGGGATTACTTTAGAAGATAATACTTCCAGCCATCAGATTTTTTAGAATCAGAGTCTGAAGAGAGCTGCGAAAGAGCTCTTGTAACTGATCTCCTAAAACCTAACAAAACTGTATACAGTCTAGGAGTTAACATTGATATCAA
>NC_061092.1:49550446-49565700 GCF_015104395.2 Macrobrachium nipponense | reverse complement strand
CATTGATATCAATGGTCCCAATACCAGCTGGAAATATGAATGTTGTGAAATAAGGGGCCTTTCTTTTCCAAGGCAAATCAGAATTTTTCTTTCTTTTGAATTTTGGCGCAATTTCTTCCTCATTACAGTTTCGATGAAGTAATCATTTTTTAGTACCAAAATTTTGGTCCTTGCTGTATCTGAATCAAGCCACTTTGAAACATTTAACAGATTTTATAGGGAAGTTTGCATTTCCAATAGGGTTGGCCCCCGTAGGAGATATAGTGCCTTCAGTGTTCGTTATGGGATGAACTGTAGGCATTACTTAAGGTTCTTGGCAGCGTCCCTTTGGCCCAGAATTGCAACCCTGTTCATTCCTTTTACAGTACCTCCTTTCATATTATCTTGCTTCTGTCTTGCTATCCACCCTCTCCTAACAACTATATCGAAGTGCAACTGTGAGGTTTTCCATTCCATTCTAATAGGGTTGGCAGGTTGATGGTTCTAACAATTGTAAATATGTTCTTGCCATGTCATTTCGCAAAGAACTGTTCTTTTTCTTCAAATCTGTAAGCGGGATCCACGATCTTCCTTTTTTGTTTTTTATCATCCTCTGGTCGACATTTGGATCTTCTTTTTGAACTTATTGTTCCATGTAATTTTGATTCCGAATTGTTTTATTTCTACAAACAGGTCATAACTTGATAAATTAACAATATTTTATGGTCATATAGGTTCTCAAGACAACTAATCATAGACATAACCACTATTAAACTTAGGCTGTAATTTTTTTGGCCAGAGAATAGAATCCTTTCTCTATTACGCAGTTTATTGCATTTTCATTGTGAACAAGATGAAGATACTGCTTACTGTTTGATGCTTAGAAATCGGTGTCTCGTTATCATTTACCGAATAGTCTGAGTTTCAGTCTTCTACCAAACAAAAATAATACCATGCACTTGGCAATCTGTAGCAACCTAAAAATGATAAGATTCCTAGGAAATTGTTCGAACCGTTTGCTACTAGAATAAAATCAAGAACATTTTTCTGTGTAGAGTCACTATTAGCTTCTTTGCAAATTTCTTTCAGTATATCATTACAAATGGAATGTTAAAAAGTCTCAATTGTGTTTTTGCCACGTAGTTCAACTTTCATTGATTTAAAATTTTCAATTGTCCCAATACCAGCTGGAAATATGAATGTTGTGAAATAAGGGGCCTTTCTTTTCCAAGGCAAATCAGAATTTTTCTTTCTTTTGAATTTTGGCGCAATTTCTTCCTCATTACAGTTTCGATGAAGTAATCATTTTTTAGTACCAAAATTTCGGTCCTTGCTGTATCTGAATCAAGCCACTTTGAAACATTTAACAGATTTTATAGGGAAGTTTGAACATTGTTTAACCCTCTGTCAGTATGGAATAGATAGGACTTTAATTTACAAAAAAAAAACAAAAAAAAAAACAAACAAACAATAAAATTTTGGAAAAATAAGGTCTGTCCCTACACTCAAGTTTATCACACAGTATTGAAAACAGCGACGACGGTGTTGCCAATATCCATCAAAACATAGGTAGAATGTCTAAAATACACTTCAATCTTCATGACTAAATAAATGAATATCATAAAAGCTCCATTGATTACAAGATATAATTGGTAATTCCTTTGGTCCTAAATTAAGGACCATGGGAGCTATTGGGTTAATTAACAATAATGTTCCTTCAACTGATAAACAAGTTGACAAAAGGCAATGACAGGGAGGGATCAGCTGAAACAGATGTGGAAGAGTCAGCTAATGAAAGATGTGACAGTAAAGAATCAGGTGACACATGAGACAACAGACAAGAGTAAACTGATGAATAAAAATGTGAAAGAATTAGGCTTGTAAATGTCATATGGTACCATATCACTTTTGGAACTGCACAGCGGCAGTCATGATACAATTATATCGCAGACAGTTAAAAAGGAAAATGTACTTAATGCACAATAGACAAATTATGCCGTGAATTAGCCCGTTAATGAGGTCACGGTGAAAGATTTATAAAAATGCTGGGAGCTAAAAGTGTTATCATTAAAATATTAATAATAATGATAACGCAGATTAAAGGTTTTGAGCTAGAATAACTTGGAATCTAGGAATGAGAGAGAGAAGTCACAGTCTCTATGTACTGGCATTAAGCAATTAGTTTCTCAGAGTCATAAACATTCAACACAAGAAAAATAACACATTTCTGTGGTCATGATACTCACCCAAACTTTCTTCATTCTTGAGAAGCTGTGACGCATTCTTTGACCAAATCAATCTCAGCCCTGAAAGAGAGAGAGAGAGAACAAAACTCAGGTGATGTGTATCCATTTTCACAACATCAATTTTGCATGTTCCTACAAAGAAGGGTTGGTTCTAGAGAAACACAAGCAATCATTTACAGAATGTATATCATTTGTATGTTGAATCAAAATGAGCCCATCTGATAAACGTTCCTTATCTATATAGTACCTACAAATAACATCCTACCACTGCTCACACTGAGTAACCAGAAAGTGCAAGATAGAAGAATTCATCCATTTTGCACTTCCTGATTACTAAAGCTGCCTAAGCATTTCTTCCTCGGCATCTCCCGCTGCTCTTTCGTTCGCCCTCCTTATCTTCTTGTCGATTTGACATTCCTATATACCATAGTCAACCAAGAAATGTTGTTTCAATGAAGTTTTAGTGCTAATTTGGATTTAGATTTGGGTTTAGAACAATTTTAGCTTACTTGCCCATATGGAATCTTTGGGCAACTCTGGTAATTTGCATAATTTAAGATGCTCTCCAAGCACAGCTTGAAAACTAACTTTTTTATTCTCTTGTTCTTATAGCTCTTATTATGGAGTTTCTTCTACAGAATCACTTGAATATGTTATTCTTCCAATA
Organism: Macrobrachium nipponense; assembly: GCF_015104395.2. Lineage (NCBI taxonomy): Eukaryota > Metazoa > Arthropoda > Malacostraca > Decapoda > Palaemonidae > Macrobrachium > Macrobrachium nipponense. The sequence continues at coordinate 49,562,808 of NC_061092.1, read as the reverse complement.
AAAGTTTTCTTTCAATCTTTATCTGTCCTCTAATTTCCATAAGGAAATAGAAAATATAAGAAAGGTTTTTATGAGACTTGGACGCACAAAATATTTTATTTGCCAAGCTTTTACAAAGGCTAGAAAACCTTTTTATAATCAACCGACTGGGAAACATGAATTCAAAAGAGGTCAGTGTATTCCGCTTTCTTATCGTAGTTACGAAAGCATGCAACATTTATTACAAGAGAACAGGGGAAATAGGTTGGATTGATATTTTAGGTATAATTGCTCATTAAAATAATGTTGATTAAGGATCATGAAAAAGAAAAGACAGATGACGTTGGGGTTTACGTGGCACCGTGTACAGATTGTAATAATTGTTATTGTGGGGAATCAGGAAGGAGATTGGGTATAAGATTAGAAAACCATTAACGATCATGTAGGATGAGGTCAAAATATGGTTCAATTGCCAGGCACACATTAGAATCAGTTCATGTAATTGACTGGGAAGGAGAGAAAGTAATCTACAAAGATAACAGCGTAGGTAGACGCAGAGTAGATAAAGGGGCTCTTATTAATATTTCAAACATGTTTGAGTTTAACAAATCATTTACCCAAGAGGATGCATTTTTAAATTTAAAAATGCATCCTCTTGGGTAAATGATTTGTTAAATCCAAACACGCTTGAAAATATTAATAAGAGCCCTTTTAATTACTCTACGTCTACCTATGCTATTATCTTTGTAGATTACTTTTGCTCCTTCCCAGTTAATTACATGCCCTGACTCTGATGTATGTCTGGCATTTGAACAATATTTCGACCACATCCTACATGATCGTTTATGCTTTTCTAATCGTATACCCAATCCCTTGTCTGATTCCCCATAATAACAATTATTATGTACAATCTTTACACGGCACAACGTCTGTTGATTCTAAAAACTATAAATATAAGAAGACGTTGTTTGCACCACTCCTACTGCCCGGGTTGTCTCTTTCTCCCAGCCAGGCATTGGCAGGAAGAACCCACAATGCAGGTGCTGATGCTGATGGTATGGACGAGGGATCGGCTGAACGGACAGAGAAGCAATTCAACCAAGGCAATCGGCCCGTCTTTTGGCCAGACAGCAGATTAACGACGGAATAACATGATTCGGATAGTTTGTTTATGTTGTTTGTCTCTTTTGAAACTGTTCTAGCGTCTTTTCTGGCCTTCGTGAAATTATGTATTTGTGCCTTTAAAACCCAAAAATCAGTACGGCTGATGAGGTCTACTGTTCAAGAAGATGAAAGCTTACGTCTGTTGTGTTCTTAGAATATGAGAATCATTACTTAAATAACTGTGTGAAGTAGTAATTTTGGGACAGGAAAAACCGCCAATATTCATGTAACCGGCCAGGTGTACCAACTAACCAGCCACTTCCTCTTGTACTTCCTGTATAGTCAAGTGACATTAAATGTTCAAAAACATGCAGGATTATCAGTGATTGATTCCTCATTAGGCCAAGATTTAATAATGGCGACGATCAAAGAGGAGTTAGCCTAATAGGCTATATGAAAAGGGCCCACAAGCTCGACTACCCGTTGCTTTTAGGTAGGCCATCCCAGGCTATGCATGATATTCGTTTTCTTAATGTCATAACATGTTTGTGGCTGTTATAGCTTAGGATAGCTATATATTTTCGTGGGAGTACGAAAGAAATAAGACATTATTTGGGCCTAATATTGATCTAGGGCAAGGGATCAGACTAGTGGGATAGCGTAGTCTTGCTTTATTCGTCAAGAATAGCCTAGCCTAACACAGCATGGCAGATTTTGCTAGGTATATTGAACCATTTAGAGTTCACAGTGAGGATGGCAATGTGGCCAACAGATGGCAGGACTGGACAACAGATTTTTGGAATGTTGTTGTAGCCTATATCATTAAGGATAAAAAGAGGCAAAAACCCCTACTGCATTTACTTGCGGTGAAAGAAATAGCAGAGATTTATGTAGGGTTCACAGATACACAAAAAGGAAGGGAAGACGATATGGAAACTGCCACAAATTCAATTGAGGAATATTTCAAACTTCAGGTCAAACGGTTTTATGAAATTCATAAATTTTGCCAGTGTGTGCAGCAGCCTAATGAAGAGATTCAAGCCTGTTTCAAGATTGTAGGAATTAGCCAGAAACTGTATGTTTGGTGATAAAGACAACGAAATTCTTACACAAATAATGGAACGTGGTACATCGGAACCGGCATGTGGGAAGATTTTGAAGGAGGAAATAACATTTTCAGAAATTATAAAATTTATTCAAGCTGAAGAGCAGTCAGAATTTCAAGCAAGTAAAATTGGAAATAAGGATGCTGAAAAAGTTAATCTAGCCAGAAGAGCAACACATAGGTCTAAGCCAATAAAACAGGTTATGCTCAAACCTCAAGCAATCAAAGGACAGCAGAGTACATGAAGGAAATTCATCACTTGCACATTTTAGAGAAAGAGCTCACTGAGTAGAAAGCAAGGATCTTGTATAAATTCACAGCATGGATCAGATGGAACAAGACAACAGAAGCAAAAGGGGAATTCAGCATTTAGACCTAAACAGGACTTCACTCAAAAGGCCTACGAATGGATCGTGCTGGAGATGCAAATTTGAGTACCCACACACAAAAAAACAGAGTCCTTCAATAAGTAAGCATTGCAGCAAATATGGTAAGGAAGTTCTTTTTACTAGGTTGAGTTCAGAAAGGAAAACTGTTAAAAGTATTGATGAACATAAGTATAATTTTACCAGTGAAGGGGGTAGTGATGAAGAAGGTAAAATATTTTATGGTAACCAGGCTATTTGTAGGAAAAGTGATATTGAGAGACCTATGGTAAATGTTAACATAAATAATATGCCTATAATATAATATGTCTATGGAAGTTTGTGCTGACTCTGGTGCAACATTCGCCATTTTTGTATCTGTAGATTATGATAAATGGAAGAATAAGGTAAGTTACGTAAAAGCAAGGCTAAAATATATCCTTTTGAAAGAGTTGTACCTCTTTCGTTATGGGAAAATTTGATTGTCAGATATCTGCTAAAGGTAATAATGTGAAAAGGGCAATTTATGTTGTGGAAGGTACACACTCTTGTCTGTTTTAGATTATAAAGCCTCTTTTGAGTTGGGAATTTTAAAGTTCATAAACGCAGTTGATTCTGCTAGTGGTATTATGTCTGAGTTTAAAAATGTCTTTGAAGGCATAGGTAAGTTGAAGGGTTATAAGATTAAGTTTCACATTGATGATACTGTACAGCCTGTTGCTCAGCCATATAGATGTATCCCTTTCCAGATTCACAAGCAGGTAGAAAAGAAACTTGAGGATTAGGAGGCAAATGACATAATTCATAAGGTAGAAGGACCAACTCCGTAGGTTTCTCCTATAGTGACAGTACCCAAAGGTTCAGATTTGCAAGATATAAGAATGTGTAAATATGAGACAAGCTAACAAGGCTATTAAAAGAGAGAGGCATCTCACTCCAACATTGGATGAGATAATGACTGATCTTAACAATGCAAAGGTATTCTCCAAACTTGACTTAAACCAAGGGAATCATCAACTTGAGTTTCATGAGGATTCAAGGTAGATTACTACATTTTCCTCTCATGTTGGTCTTAGCAAGTATAAAATATTCCAGAATATAATTAGGGAATTGTTACCTGATATTAAAGGTGCAACTAACATTGCAGATTATATTCTTATATATGCTGAAATACAAGCAGAGCATGATTGTATTCTTAAGAAGGTTATGGAGAGGTTGCAAAATAGAAATTTGACTCTCAATAGAGGTAAATGTAGATTTAATAAGAGTAATTTGAGTTATTTTCGTTATATTTTCTCTGATAAAGGTGTGTGTCCTGATCCTAAGAAAGTACATGCAATAAAGAATGCCCCAAGACCTAATAATGCTAGTGAAGTTAGGAGTTTTCTAGGAATGTCTAATTATTACTCTATGTTTATACCTGATTTGAGTACAATTTCAAAGCCTTGAAGAGATTTAACTAAACAATGTTTAGTGGAAGTGGGAAGCTGACCAATAGCAAAATTTTGAGGAAATTAAGAATAGGTTAACTTGTTCCGAGGTCATGGCATATTTTGACCCTAAAAAAGATATTTCTCTGCAGGATTTGGTACTCTACTAGTGCAGGAAGACTTAAATGGGGAAACAAAGATTATTAATTATGCTAGTAAATCCTTTTCAGAGGTAGAGCAGTGGTACTCGCAAACTGAGCAAGAAGCTTTGGCTACAGTATATTCTATTGAAAGATTTCATATTTACTTGTATGAAAATGTTTTAAAGTAATAACTGATCACCATCCCATAGAAAAACTTTTCAATAATCTAACAGCAAAATTAACAGTAAGGTTAGAAAGGTGGAATTTAAGATTAATGCCATATGACAGTTTCACATCCCTCCTTACAAAAGGAAGCTGAAACAGGAATTTGTGAATTACATTATGACAAATGCAGTACCAAAATCCTTAAGTGTAGAAAAAATTGAAATGGAAACCAAATTAGATAAGACTTTAGAGAAGGTCATAGAAGCAATTAAGACTAACAAATGGGATGTTATGAGAAACAAAGAAAATATTAGGAGGTTCACAATGTTTTACAGGAGTAGGAGAGCTTTCTTTGTGAATGAACCATGTTATAGTTTTAAGGGGCTCAAGGATTGACATCCCTTGTATACTAGAAGAGAAGGCGATAGATCTTCTTCATGCAGGACACCAAGGCATTGTTAAAACAAAGCAGCTTTTAAGAGAAAAGGTTTGGTTTCCAGAGATAGATGACATATATGTATGTATGTATGTACATATGTATGTAAGCTGTGTATTAAAGACTTTACAGGACTATTAAATCTTCTTAGCTTAATGAGGAATCAATCACTGATAATCCTGCATGTTTTTGAACATTTAATGTTACTTGCCCATACAGGAAGTACAAAAAGAGGTTGCTGGTCAGTTGGTACACCTGGCCAATTACATGAATATTGGCAGTTCTTCCTCTCTAAACAAATGCCTCCCAAACTTACTACTTCACACAGTTACTCAAGTAATGATTCTCATATTCTAACAACACAACATCCCTCTTCTCCTTGGAAATGAACTTGATCTTCATTAAGGCAAGAATATACAAATAAGAAATATATATATAATATATATATATAATATATATCTATATAATATATATATGATATATATATATATATACAGGTGGCACTCCCCGGGTTACAACGGGGGTTCCGTTCTTGAGAAGCATTGTAAGCCGAAAATCGTTGTATCGTTGTAAGTCGGAACATCATAAAAAATCCTAAGAAAACCTTACTTTTAATGCTTTGGGTGCATTCAAAACTATGTAAACTGCATACTTATTGCATTTTTCATAAAAAAAACCTTCAAATATTGATTATTTAGCATTTTTGGTATTTTATTTCTTCTGCCAGATCAGTACCTATTATAGGTGTCGCAACCCGGGAAATAATTTCTTATGAATATAATTGAAAAGTGCCTTGACTCAGAACGTCGTAAGCCGAACCCGTCGTAACCCAGGGACTGCCTGTATATATATATATGTGTGTGTATATATATATATATATAAATATACTATATATATATATTATATATATATACATATAGATATATATATATAATATATATTATATTTATAATATATATATAGATATATATATATATATATATATATATATTATAATATAATATCATTAATATATATATATATATATAGATATTTATATTAATATATTATAGCAGATATATATATTATATATATATATATTATCGTATATATAAATAATATATAGATATATATATATTATATATATATACTATATATATATAATATTATAATATATATATATTAAAGAAGAAAGTAAATGTGTTGGTGAATTGTGATGCATCAGCTTTCTTGGCTTGGAGACAGAGAGAGCCTAGCGACAGCCTTTTTTAAAATGAAGGAATTGATGATTATGCATTGTGAGGTCGGAGATCCCGTACAACCAGTTACTGTGGGATTTTAAGGTGTGTCTGACAGCTACATGCGTTCGTGCATGTAATAATGGGTCCAATCGCCCAACACTAGGAGAAAAGGCACACTCTCCTGAGACAAAGATAAGGACGGTTCGGAGGACATGAGGTGTTGAAAAAAACCCACCGAAGGTAGGGAACATTTAAAAGACTTAGGAACAGTTGCATTTGAAAAGAGAGAAGTGTGATCTGTATACATTGTTTAACATTAATTAATTAATTGTGTGTTACGGAATATAATGGATATGTCTCTTTGTTTCAGATGGGTCCCATGTCATTATTCTAGATAATGGGATTCCCTCTTGACTATTGAAAATGTAGCAATTGAAAATTTGGGAGTTTGGGGGTGATTACTTAGTCCAATTCAGAAGAATAGAATGACAATTTACAGTTTTTGTGGGTCAGACTTAGTTCTTAATATGACATCTTTTAGTCACTTTGTTCCATATTATGTTCATCCAGTTTAGGAAATAAATAGCATATTTTTGTATTTATGTGAATTCATTAGCCTATTTTGATATCGTTTGCAGAGGGAGATGGCCAGCAGCTGAAAGGTAAGAGTTGCCACTTGTTAAGTTTTGATTAACCAGTGCCTTATATTTAATTTGCTCAGTTATAGTTGGTGGCAGTGTTTATAAAGCTTTTTATAGGCTGTAGGAATGCTAGCGAAGAGACTAATGCTAGTTTAGGCATATGTTTTTGGGGAGGAAAAGGGTTATAATTATGTAACAGGCAACTCAGGGCTTTCTTTGCTGATTCAAGGGTTTTGTGTTCGGGGCGTTGGGTCTCTCTCTCTGCATCAGACAGTGTAGCTAGTTAGTGATTTGTGTAAACTTGTGTTCCGAAGTTTTGAGGATCTAAGTTTAATTTTTTGGCATATTAAAGTGTTTACCGGGTGTGGTAAATAAGTTACGCACATTTGCAATGCGTATACAAGTTTGGGTTCCGGTCATATGAAGATGTGATTGTAATTTCATTGTTTCCTTTTTTTCTCTTTTTATTGGTGACGAATTTGCTCGAAGTGTATTTTTGTTTTGATGTCTCTTGAGATTCGATGGACATTGGGGAGGTTTTGTAATAACATGAGCAAGGTTTTTTGGTTATTGTGAGTTACGCCCTAGAGAGAGAGAGAGAGAGAGAGAGAGAGAGAGAGAGAGAGAGAGAGAGAGAGAGGCGAGTGCCTGAGTGAGTGAGTGAGAGAGGGAGAGAGAGAGAGGTTGGTTGCCAGGCGCTTGGGAGAGTGTGAGAGAGAGAGATGGTTTGCTGAATGAAGCACATTTTTTTTTTTATCTCCTCCCTTTTTTTTTTGTTATTCTTGGTGTGACCTTGTACTGCAAACAGCTGTTTGTGGGATGATTTACTGGGAGCGGTGCATGTTTGTATTAATTTTACTCTCGGTGACAGAGTATTAATAGAACCATTTTTGGTAATGAAAGGGATTTTGTTGGGCAACAGACTTTTGCTGGGTCATCCTGCATGTAGGAGACAAATTTTCGATCCATGCGTGTGTTAATGGGATAACAGTTGGAATACCTGGTATTTTTCTTCCTTATGATGACGTGATTAGAACTGAGGATATGGAGATTATTGAAAAAGGGGATGTGTTTGGTGATGCTAATGGTGATGATACTGGGGTTACAGGGAGTGGTAATATTAAAACCCACACTGGTGATACGGGAAATAATTGCGGGGATGTAATGCGGCATATTGGAGTTAACAGTGGTAACAATTTTGGTGAATGTGACTATGACAATGGTATAATGGGTGGTGATACTGATACTAATATTGATGTTATTTCTGATACTAACAATGGGGTGGATGTAATGAGAACTAAGGGTGATGATGTTTATGGGATTGTGGAAAGGGGACGTACTAACCACAAATACAAATATAAAGGTGTTTTATCAGAGGGTATTGTGTTAATGCCCAGTTCAAAGACTATGGTATAAGTCATTATATATATATATATATATATATATATATATATATATATATATATATATATATATATATATATTTCACAGGATTCTCAAAAACTTCTAAATAAAAAAATTATTTAATACGCCAAAGTGTTTTAACGTGCCTAAACTCCCATTATATGCTACATTTCCTTTCTTATGTGAAGACAACTTTCGGTGGAATTTCTTGAAAATCGTCCAATAAATTATATATATATATATATATATATATATATATAATATATATATATATATATATATATATATATATATATATATATATATATATATATATATATATATAATTTATTGGACGATTTTCAAGAAATTCCACCGAAAGTTGTCTTCACATAAGAAAGGAAATGTAGCATATAATGGGAGTTTAGGCACGTTAAAACACTTTGGCGTATTAAATCAATTTTTTTATTTAGAAGTTTTTGAGAATCCTGTGAAATATGTATAATATATATATATATATATATATATATATATATATATATATATATATATATATATAATATATATATATATATATATATATATATATATATATATATATATATATATATATATATATATATATATAATATATATATATATATATATATATATATATATATATATATATATATATATATATATATATATATATATATATATATATATATATATATATATGTAATATATTACATTTTCTATACAGATAAATTCCATATCTGTAAATAAACCCATGACCCAAGGGGTCATTGGCGAATTAGGAGTGTAACCTCGGCGCCATAACAGGACGTGAAACTAGACCATGCTATGCAATGCTTGCAGTAGCCTGGTTTGCATTTGCCTGAATAAACATTTAGTGCGTCTTGTAAACAGGTCACAACACCTTCCATGGGAAGCGGTTGACCTATTCACCTGTAGTGGAAACACATGACTTCCGAGCCGTATGGCCACGTGTTCATTTATTCTTGTTATTATATAGAACGCTGAGATAACTAGTGTTACACTATCGACGCGATCCTCTTGTAGTGCAGTTCAACTTAGATTTCCCAACTGAGCGGTCATCCAACCAACCATTCCTAAACTCCAGTGATGGAGCTAAGAAATAAAGTTGTTAATAACTTAACTCAGTCCATTTGAGTCATCTCCCTTATTCTAAAGAACCAAAATCTACTAGATATCACTCAGACAAGAAGGGGAAAAAGAACCACAATGCTTACGTATAACAGACGTAAGAAAAGACATACAAACTGTCGCCGTCCTATACCATTGTAAGAGGTGGACAGCGGACAGTAAGAAATGGTGGCAGCAAACAGCAGGAAATGGTAGCAGCCCTAAATCTACATTTACAAAGAACTATCTACGTCTACCGAAGCAATGGAATCATCGAGAATCAGCTATAAATCAGAAGTAAACTGCATCCTACGAATACGAAGAAATGTCCTTCATCGAGACGAATTCAAGCATCCAAATCAACGTTTAGTGAACGATTTTCATCACATATCTTCAAGAATCAAACCGGACGTGAATGCAGCATCGGATCTTCAATGGGAAGTGAAACATTCATCAAATAAACAACGCACGACCAGAAGCCAAGGCAAAGAGATTGGGTCAAGCGCGGAGCAACGCGAGAGAGAGAGAGGCTGTGATGTCATCACGACAACAAGAGTCTTCCTGCAACGCGAGAGAGGGAGAGGTTGTGACGTCATCGAAACACAACAGTCTTCCTGCATATATACTAAGCTAAGTACATCCTTTATCCATTCAGGTTTTATCAGTGAAGTGTTTTACATCACGAGTCGATCGTTCATTATTCCTGGGGCGAGTTATACGTAATCTTAATCTTCCTTCATTACAGGAATGTATCTTCAACTACGAATTCTCGCCTGCAGAATTTTTTTTTTTTCTCTTTGTTGCTAATTCCTTTTTCTTCCAGAAGTTCTCCGGAAATATCTTTATCACATTATCTGTCTTTAATATTATCATTTTGGGGGACTTTCATATAATCTGCAACACATCTTCATTTTATATTGCATATGCGTTTACGCAGTGGACGTGTGTACTCATATAGATACTTTGATAGGATCGCAAGGAATCGTAGTGATAAGAAAAAAGTAAAAGTTAACATGGCAACCCGGTAACCCCAATCCCGTGGTTACTCTAGTGAGTGCTAGGTCAGCTATAGTACCTTTTCAAGGTTGGGTCAATGGGTTCCTGCCTCAAAACGTCGAGTCATAGATCTCATCAGTAGATGCTCATTTAAACGCAAAATGCATCACAGACCCATCTGTACAATTACAGGAAGCTAAAAGCTTCATAGACTTTGCTAAAGGAGATGCAAGCGCATATATTAGAGGAGTCTCTTTCCAAGAGGGGGTTACATGGGACGATTTCAAAGTTAGGCTACGTGCTATATATGGGGGTGAAGAAGCCTTTGACGTAGTTTTGGCTTTAAGGAACATCCTTAATCAAGCCTCTATGACTCAGCTTAATGTTGTAGAACGGGCGGCAGTAATTGCCGCCCGGCTAAATGAATATCAAGATAACTTAAGTAACTCCACTAGGGTTACAAGAACCAATATCGCCATGAAAGATTTCATACGGCTAATATACTTGACTTGCATGACAGTTATGTTGCCTGAAGCTTTAGTCCGGTGTTTTGACAAAAAGCTAATGCCCGACAGTATGGAACTAGGTGTGTACAAACAGATCAAAACGCACATGCCTAAGTGTACTGACCTCGATCCCTTGCTTACTCAGGTTTTTGCAAAAAATGAAAATAAGCCACAACAAGTAAACGTAGTTCATAATAATCAAGCTGCAGGGATGACTTGTTACCATTGCAAGCGCCCAGGGCACATGATTTCAGACTGTAGGACACGTTTTTGTTCAATCCATAACAGTTCCACTCATTCATATAATTGTTGCTTCTCGCGAAATCAACAGCAGAATCCTAGAAACACGCGAACTGTTAGCAATGAAAACAAAAAGAAGAATCCTCAGTACTATAAGAAGAAGCAGGCAAACAGCAATGCTGTTCAACATCAGAAACAAATAAATCGTGCTTCAAGTAACTCTGTTCCCGGGCCATCTAGCCAAAACTCGCAAGGTCAGACGAATTTTCCGAATGCGCAAAGCAAAGCAAATACCACATAGTCAACTCCAATGGGGGAGAGGATGATGTTGGGTCATTCATATCAACATCTTTTGTATCAAATAATCCATTTAATCATTTACCAGATCATTGTGAGACAATCGATTTTCCTATGAAACACACGGCCGAATCCAATAAATCAGTGCAGGGTCCCGTAGATTTGCAACAAATTCACGCAATAATAAGCCAAAATGAATTACGCCCCACATTACACGCAGTAAATTTAGAGCACCGATCCTTCACATTATTTTTTTATTCTGGTAGTCCACGTAATATCATGGATTTGTGGACTCACCACTTGTTATTTTCGAACTTCCCTATAGAGAAGTCCGGAGTAAGGCTCTCGGGGATCGGAAATAATGAATTAAATGTGGTAGGAATAACACATATTCAGTACAAGGTCGGTAAGCGCACGTTTACCGATATCTTTATCGTTGTACAAAACATTGATATGTATCCAGCTGTAATTATAGGATACCCCTCTATGGGCACTCAAAACATTACCTTAGCCCCTGCCAAACACGGCGTGTATATCAAAGGAAAATTCTATAAGTCTTCTATCACCTTAAAATCAGTTTTGGACAAAAAGGAGACAACAAATATAACAGTAACGTACGTTGAAGAACCAATCACTTGTCTCATGAATAAAGAAATAATACATGCGACCCAACAGAATTCTCGCTCACCCATTATATCAGCTTGCACACAAACTCTCAAGCCGAACGTAACTTCGAATATATTAGTGAGTAAAGAAAACTTTGCCAGGATCTGAAATGTTAATCCTTTCCGACAATCTGAAAACTAACGGATTGCCCATCACACAAGCCATTTATACAGTCATCTCACAACAACAATGTAACATTGAAGTCTGTAATCATTTGAATACCACTTTAGTAATTCACAAAAATCAACATATCTTGGATGTGGAAGTTTATAAACATTGCATTCTTACCGTTGCTGAGATCAATCACGCTCAATCAGTTGCGGATGAATCCCTTTTGCAATCTATTAAAAGTAAAATCAATAAAGACATTCAAGAGGAGGAAATTCAGCAGAAATTTCTTGATCTTTTAACTGAATATCATGATGTTTTCTCCACTACGGATGGATCCTTAGGAAAAACGGATGTCATAGAACACCAAATAAGGTTAAAAGACAAGCAGAAAGTTATCTATGTACCTTTGTACAGACTCCCTATGAA
>NC_061092.1:49535446-49537946 GCF_015104395.2 Macrobrachium nipponense | reverse complement strand
TTTCTCTTATCGCACACCTGTGCGACTGTTCATTAATACGGGGATGGGGGAGGGGAGGGGGGGGGGGGGAGGCGGAGAGAGAGTTTTTCTCTGTTATATCACACCTGCACGACCGACTACAATCGCCTGGCGCCATTTATACTTTCAAGACGAAACTCACCCATGCCGCTCGAACGAACTCGGATTCTTTGGTTATGAACGGGGGGAGAGAGAGAGAGAGAGAGAGAGAGAGAGAGAGAGAGAGAGAGAGAGAGCACCGCATTGGTAGGTAGGGGCAAAAGAAGGGGACGATGAGAATGACTGAAGGAGCTGAAGTAGGCCTCGTCCTTAAAAAGCCAATGGAAATTAAACCCATTTCTATGAATAGGCAAATATGAGCACAAAGCAAAACTCAAAAGGGAAGAAGATTAAGAATTTTACTATCACGGAATTTACGTCGATTGTTTGTTTGTTTGTATGGTGTTTTTACGTTGCATGGAACCAGTGGTTATTCAGCAACTGCACAAATTGCTTTACGTTGACTTCCGAACCACGTCGAGAGTGAACTTCTACCACCAGAAATACACATCTCTCACTCCTCAATGGAATGGCCGAGAATCGAACCCGCGACCACCGAGGTGAGAGGCAAACACCAAACCAACCACGCCACTGAGGCGCTCTTACGTCGATTGTGTCCCAAGAAATGGAGCTGACAGCGCCGGAAATGCGAAAGACCTCGGAAGTCGGATGCTGTATTTTTTGGAGTTTCTCTTTAACTAAAACCAAAAGACATCGAAATGTTTCTCTTTCAATACTGGAAGGAAACCTACAAATATGGATTAGGATCATTCCCTAAATTACACGTTGAATGCATGCAGAATAAAATAACATTAAAAATTAAATGATTAAAAAAAGAAATTCAACGGTAAGCAGTCGCCGCAAAGAACTTCTTGGCAAAGATATAATGATTTTGATGTGTTAGGAAACTATAATAATCTTCTTGTTGAAGGTAACAAATTATTTCTCACTCTAAGAAATGTATGCATTGTAGAGGTTGATTATTTTTTTTACTCATACCATGGACGAATGCTGTTATGTGAATGACTACGTGTGTTAATTGTTTCTACTCCTAATAATTGTTTTTATTCCTAATGGAAAATTTCTTAAGGTAAGAAATTCGAATGTCACCAGAAACTGACGTCAGGTGAAGTATAAAAGTAAAGTTTTATTTTAGATGAGGTTTAAGATTTGGTATTTAACTCAATTTATAAAAAGCTGAAACAAACAATATCAATGTAAGGTTTTGGGTATAGAATGCAGTATTGCTTTGAAATCAATATTGGTCCTATTCTGATTTAATTACAGTGGTCATTGGAAAGTCACAGAACCACCTGAATCCGAGAAAAAGCAAAAATATAAAGATCATTCTCTAGGAATCTCTCGTATTTGTTAGCCAGAGAAGCTCAGGGGCAGATCTCTTGAAGGAAGAGATTATTATGTCCTTTGAATGGCATTAGAATGTCAACTTCCAAAGCCAATAACAACCACGTGTGATGCCAGAAAGGGTAAATAATAATATTCTGGAAACTACTTGAGTATAAACATTCTAAAATGTCCAGGAATATAAGTTTTGCAGCCCATTACCCTTTTCTTATTCTGCATAAGCACATAAAAAATAAAACAATGATACCTGGGATTATGAATTTACATGATGTGGTTTATGTAGCTGGGAGGTGATGAGCTACTGTAGAGAAAGCCCTTACAGAGTCAGGAAGATGTTGAGGATAGGTAAAAGGATTTTTAAAGGAGAAAATGTTATCATGCTGAGGTGCTTATAATCCAGGAGTTGCTAGCTACTTTTGGGAATATGAAAATTTGGTTATGCTAAGTGATTTCAATATAAAAGCAGATAACAAAGCAAAAGGATGGCACTGTTTGTAGTTAGTGAATTCTTGGGGTAAATGAGAAAGGAAATCCTTGCAAAAAAAATTGTTTGGAAAGGGAGTGTCATAACGGGAATACGTAGTTCTAATGGGAAAATATTCATAGGTAAATCTAAAAAAAAAATGGTCACATGTAATTGGGACACCTGAGTTTGATAGGAGAGAAAAGAAGGTAGCATATGAGAAGAAAACGGATGACATGTCGGCTAGAATTAAGGCACATAAGCGGACGAAGTAGATACGAAGTGAGTAAATATTCATGATATGTTCATAAGGAGGAATAAAAACTGTAAGTGGAGGGATGAAGAAAGTAAAGATTTAGTGAAGGAAAATTTTTTTCGTAACGACGTCATATAGAGGCATACAAGAAGATGGATAGAGTAGTCAAGAAGAAAGTGAGATACAAGAAGAAGGCCAATAATAATAATAGATAGGACAAGGTGGAAAAGGGCCGAAGTTAGAAAAACTGGTCTGCAGAGAAGTAGGTGTTTAACAATGCCAATGAGCTACTGGATCCCACAATAAATGTTGGATAAGGAAACTAAACGAACGCCAGTCCTGGGTCGAAGGAGTGAGCA
>NC_061092.1:49505446-49530446 GCF_015104395.2 Macrobrachium nipponense | reverse complement strand
TGAACTTTTTTTGGCAGAAAACGAAACCATTACGATATGTTTCTTATTTTACTAAATTATAACTAACTCAGCTACTAAGTACCTTTTCCCGAATCATTTGTATTTACTAAACCGAATAAACTAAATGTTTTAATTTTTGAATTTTGAATTGTGTCCATTTTAATGTTTATTTTTTGTGATTGTTTTAGTTGTTTTTTGTGATTTCTTATACTTTGATCTTTTTTTTTATTTAGGTATTTTGCTTTTTAACTTGTTTAACGTTCGAGTGAAACGGATTTACTTGGTTTTTATTTTGTTTGTTTTTTAGGATAACAATGGGTAATTCACGGGAGGTCCTTCTCGTTAGCGTACACTTTTACACGGTCAGTTCAGTATCGTTTTAGCCAAAGTGACTGTTGGTTTTAAAGAGGGTTTTTTTGTTGTTGTTTAAGAAATCTGTTTACCGTGGGAACGTAAAGAAACTTTGAGAATATTTCAGGGGAAGATTTTTTCTTTTTATTTTTTGTTTTGGTGATCGAATAACTTAAGTAAAACAAGTGTTTATTGTTATTATTATTTTACTTTTTGGGGATATTACTGTCATAACTTTGATACTCATAATGAACTACTCAGTTACTTAAGTAAATTTTCCATTTAACCAGTCGAGCGGTCAAAGGGAGACCCGACACTCCTTATCAGAACGTAAGAAACGCTTTGCTGCTAACGAGAAGTCAAAAACAAGGAATTTAACCATGCCGGAAGGTACACAATCCGTCCGGAATTCGAGAGCAGCAGTAATGGGTAACACATAAGGGAACATGTGGATTATCATATAGCTAAATTTTTGCGGAAGAAACGGATGGTCAGTTAGCTTGTAACTTAGAGAACTGGATAGAGCAGGTGGAGGAACACACCTAGATAGCAGTAACGGGGACAGATATGAGAAAAGCTTATTGAAGCCAAGAGTTATCTTGATTTGGAAAGCCGGAGGAGAACTTAGGAACGATACGTCCCATCCGAGGAACTTACCGGAGATCTTAAAGAATTGGGAAGGAAAATTGAAAACGGTATTTTAGAAGGTTTTTAATTCCAACAGTTGGTGAAAGAGATCCAGTTACTAGCTTGGCAAGGATAGTGCGTCAATGTTTAAGTTAGACGAAAGACGTTTATCAAGAGTTTAGCTCTCAGTTGTATAACCAATATGAATGAATGCGGGGTAACTCATGGAAAAACCACAGATGGGATTAGAGGTAGAAGGAGGCAAGCAAAAAAATGCTTAATGAGGTTAATGTTAAAAAAATATTCTAGACTAAAGCAATAATGATTGGAAGCCTGCCTACGGAAGGTTAATTTTGCAAGGATGACTCGGTAAGTGGGAAGACATCCGATGATGTAGCCAGCAGATTGGAAGAGGAGGAAACAAAAATCTTAGTTAGAAGACCTGAATGGGAATCCATATATACAGGACCTTTAGTCGCTATAAGGACAAAAAGAAAGGGGTTCCGAAAATGATCTATGGACACCATCTAGAAATCAGAAATAAGAAATGCCAGGTAAATTTCTTCAAGCAGGAGGGATTTTCGACAGGTCACGGTGTTATAACTGTCAGAAGAGAGGACATTATGCCCAGTGAGTGCCGAGGGATTAGCCTTCTGTCCGTTTCCCAATAAGAGAACAGGACATAGTGCTCGAGAATGCAGGAAATAGAAATTTGGGGGGGTTTCAGCTCCCTAGTAGGTAGATTCTCAGTTCGAGAGGGCAGAAGTAGAAAACAAATAGTCAATCTCCCCCAGTTTAGAGGAAATAGGGATTTTCCAGGTCCCAAATAGTAGATCCCAATCCCAAATCAAGCAAGGTAATAAGTGCAGGGTTCAACCAGTTTCAGCAGTCAATGTTCAGACGACGCAATGGGAAATTTTCTGCTTACTGGTTAGCGAATCGAATCTTCCTCTATAACCGAGAGGATAACGTCCGGGTAATGTCAAGGCTAAGTCAAGCTTACACAGGTTAGCAAACGTTGATGTAGGCAAATGGAATATACTTATAGACCATTAGTTTCCCGCACATGTCGGTCTAGAGAAACCTATTGATTTTTATCAATTCTTGTTTGAATACGGGGTAGTCCCCTAAGAATAAATAATGTCAGGAAAAGGTGTATCGGTATATTTATTTTTATCACTTAAGTTTGAAATCCCAGCGGTAGATTGTAGAATCACAGGACGTTCCAGGGTAATGATATCCCCATGTTAACTTGGGACAGTTAGATTTTCCATTTAGGCTAGAAGAATTGCTCTAAGAGAAAAAGGTTTCTGGTAAGCCAGAGGATATACAATTCGCTTTGCTTGTCCATTTGGCTGATAGGTTATACAACCTATGGGCTAGAACAAGGGATAAGCATTGATGCCCATAGAGGAACAACTAGTGATTAACAAAAACGGTCGTGAGATTTCTAGAATACTCCAATAGCAAGTCAAATTAAAAAGAAACCCCAGACTGAACAGAATCCCACACTGAAAGGTATTTTTAAAGAAGGATAATGACGGAGGGGGAAGATATCCAGCAATGCACCACCGAGTTCACAACAAAAGGATCAATTACCTATTTAGAATCAAATCAATGCACTTATTTAAAGTTAGAAAGGGAATTCAGGGAACTTTAAGACCTTAAACCAGGAGAAAAAGGTAACTTGGGTAGAAATGTAAACTAGTAAAGTCCAATTTTGAAGGAGGGAAAGGAAATTCTCACGCTTAACTGGAAAAGTCGCAAGACAAACGGTAATACAGATTGCTTCTAGTTTTCACATGAAGTCAGACAGGGCGAAAAATAGCTTTACAGATTACGAAATAAACAGAGAGGAGGAAAGGTTAAATTAACACTCCAGGTACAGAGATAGGGCTGTTAGCCAGAAAAGTATAACTCCATACCTTAATACGTAGGTTCGTAGTAAAGGGAAACAGTAGCAGCAATTAGTAAAGGGAAATGCGAAAATTATGGCTCATGGACGATAAAACTGAGAAGAGCTAAGATAGAATCTCATTTAGAAAGGGACCATTAAGGAAAACCATGTAGAGATGGAATTCATAGACTTACTGTGGCGAATAATTAGTGATATAAGTCCGCTCTAGACGGCGACACCTTGAGGGAAAATACACCGACGAACAAATAACGCACAAGAATAGGACAATTCCATCAAACACAAAGCCAATTTATATACCAGCCTATAGAGTAGCAACATTCCCAGAAGGAAGGAATCATTGAAAGAGAAGTACGAAGGATATGAATAGGCAAGGCAATAATAGAACCATCTAAATCCCCATGGTCTTTTCCCACTTTTGCTAGTTCCTAAAAGGGACAAAAACGTTACAGAATAGTTGTGGTATTTCCAGAAAATTGAAACCAAAAATTAACCCGAAAATGATCCCTTATCCAATGCCTTTCAATGCGAGATTCTTATCGCCACTATAGGGTCCAAGAGAACTTCCCACTATAGATTTATTGCAAGGATTCTTGCAAATCCCTTCTAGACGAAGAAAGTAAAACCTTGATGCTCTTCCACTTTAGTTTAAACGGCAAGGATAACCAGTATGTTAAAGACAAATTGCCCAAATCCTTAGACGAACGCAAAGTAAACCTTTGACTGCTTTTTTCCACTAGTTAACGGCAGATACCAGTATGGTAAGAATGCCCTCCCCTTTGGTCTTAAAGTCAAGCCCGGTAACTTTTGTAAGATTAATGGATAAAAATTTTGGCGATTTACTATGGGCCAAGGTAGCGTAACACTGTTACATAGATGATTTGGTAATAGGCAACAGATTACTATAGATGAACCATATGGACTTAGTCAGGAGAAGTCCTAAAGAGATTAAGAAAAGAGCCAACCTGAAGCTTAAATTCAAAGAAGTGTAACTTCCTTCAAAGGAAATAAAATAGACCTACCTTGGGATACACTAAGTTGAAAAGAAAGGGCGTAGAAGTAAACGACTTAAAGACATTAAGGCAATTAAGGAATATCCTAGCACCTCAGTGCAAAGAAAGGACGTAAAGTCAGTTCTTTTAGGTTTAGCAGGTTTTTTTACCCTGACAAGGTTCATAGGGAACTTTGCAGTACATTCATGCTCCACTAAACTGAAACTTTTAAAGGAACACGTATCATTTATATGGGACAGACAAGCAAGCAGAAAAGCATTTGATGAATTGAAAAGAAAGATTAACAACCATCCCCCTAGTACTTAGCCTTCCCAGCCTTTGGCAAAGTAAGTTCTTTTTTAGCCCAAGGATGAAAAGCCCCATTGGTATAGGAGCATGTTTTAATGCAAAGACAAAAGATAATAAGTATAATGCGACTAGCTTATTACAGTAGGTAAAATTAAAGCCCGTCAGAAGTGGAACTACTCAGTAAACAGACCTCGAGTCTCTAGCTATTATAGACGCTTAAAGCATTTCAGAATATACATTTTTGGTTACAAGATAACCGTGTTCCACGGATCCATTCAGCCGCAGTAGAAGAAATGCTAAAGAACCCTAATTTTCTGGGACGAAGAGTCCCCTTGGTTCATGACAGCCCAAAAGACTTATGATATAGAGTGTTGAAAATATGTCCCTGGGAAGACGAATAAGGTAGCAGATGCATTATCAAGATATGTGTCAGAAGGTGATAGTATATAATATGATAAGTCAGGAAGAAGAAAAGAATGAAACAATGTGCAATGACATAAATGTACTCACCATGCATTATACAGAGGAGCTTTCCCGGCAAAATTTCATAAAGGAACAAGAAAGAGATGAAGATATAAAGGGAACTGTTTAAATACGTTAGAAACGAAAGAAAACACAGCCAACAAGAATTAACCGAACTAGTAGGAAGGTTGGATGTCCCACAGATGCATTAACGGACATAGATGGCGTATTAATTTGGATGTGTCACGAATATGATCCATTTGGTCAATTTCTAGGTGTACTGCACAAAAGGTTAGTACCTAAGAGTCTAAGAGACAAGGTCATTGAGCTAATGCACGACGATGACATGAGAGCTCACCCAGGAAGGGATGAGACAATTAGATTAATACAAAGAACTTTCCATTGGAAGGGAATTCACAAAGACGTTAGTAATTATGTGAAGAGCTGCAATACATGCAACAGCTACAAGGGAAGAACAGACAAGGAAGTACCACTAGGGGAAATATCCTATCCCACAGACTCCTTTCGAAAGAGTACCTATTGATCTTATCACTAATCTTCATACCACGAGTAAAGGGAATAAGAATATACTAGTATGTTAATCGACGCGCTCACGAGATATACAGAGTTGGTAACCACTAACTAGTAAAGTGCCAAGGATTGTGCAACCGCTCTCTTCGATAAGATATTTTTGCAGATATTCTGCCCCACAGCTCATTATTTCTGATAATGGGACCGAGTTCAACAACTCATTAGTTCAAGAAATTTGTAACGCCTTTAAGGTAGAAAAGGTAGCTATACAGCCGTATCACCCAGCTAGTAATGGCTTGGTAGAAAGGAATAACAGGAAGGTTTTAGACGTATTACGTCACACAGTAGGACAGGATCCTGACTGGGACGTCAATTTACCTTTAGTCCAATTATCATTAAATGCAAGGCATCATACGAGTACTCGAGCAACTCCCATAAAAGCTTTGATGGGAGGGATGAACCCAGATTACCTTATGCATGGCTGAATCAGCCAATACAGCCTAATTACTCTGAAGATATCATGAAGATAAGAATCGAAACTTTAAAGTAATACACAAGCAATTGCACAAGAACCTAGAAGAAGCCCAGCAGAACAATATGATAGAGAAGCATCAAGAAGGATTAAGGCCTGTAGACTACAAGAAAGGGATGAAGTCTATATTAAGAAGGAAGTAAGAAGTGGTATTAATTATAAGTTAGCCACAAAATTCACCCGGACCATACAAGGTCGTAGACGTACAAGAAACTAAGATAAAGGTTAAGAAAATGAATAACCAAATGCCTTCCACATATGCTGAATCATTAGAAGAAGAAGAATTTTTGGATAAACAAGGACAAGGTCAAGAGAACCAAAGAAGTCGAAGAATCCGAAATGACAGAGACGTCAGAAGACATTCCAGAAGAAGGAACTAGATATAACCTAAGAAATAGAAGAGTCACTTTTCAGTGAAACAGAAGAACAAACCCATTAATTTTATCCCATTAATCCAGTATTTATTTGATTTCGTTATTGCTAAGTTTACCTTCATCGTCGACTTAGGAATAATCTTTTATTGTTGCAATTCTTACTTTAATTAGTTGTTTGTAGCAATTTTTTTTGGGTTAAGACGTATATTAAGTTTAATCGTTCCATAAGAACATTCTTGGAAGTAAAAGAATAAATAAGACGGGTTAAGATAGTATATTAAGAGATTTTAAAGATAAGACAATTCGTTTCAGAAATGATTATGATTTTGAAGGGGTAATTAATATACTTACTTTGTTCAAATCCATTAGATGTTGATTGATGAAAACTTACTAATAAGATATTAATCGATGAAGACTCACTAACAAGAAGTTAATTGATGAAGACTCATTAACAAGATAGTAGTTGTTGAAAACTTACTAACAAGATATTGATTGGTGAAAACTAACTAATTGTTGTCACAGTAGAAGAAACCTACAAGTATTAACCACTAACCGGTTCCTTTAACCGAGTTGCCAATTTTGTTTTTAGTATCAAGCAGTGAAGTTATATAGTTTAATGTACAAGGTTACTCAGAAAATTACAGTAAGAATGTCCAATGAAATTTTGCATAAACACAATACACAATCTCAGTAGGAAGTCAAGGACACACTTGTTTATTGCATACAAATACACAGGATATTTTCTCCAAGGACTTGTCACCAAGTAGCAGGTCGCAGCCAACAAGAAGCCATCAAGTGTCGTCAAACGAAGAACGAAATTTATTTTCCATAAAAGAAAGACGATATCCACTAGATAGAATAGGACTGATGACCGAACCAATCATGTACTGTAAACTTGGATAGTTACCATTATTTTTGCTTCTACCATACATTTATATAACTTATGTGACTTAAGGCTTATGTATGTTAAACTTTCAGTTTTCTTGTTTTTTTTTTGGTGATTATCTTGTTGCATTCAGTTTCATGTTCTTAATGTGATTTACTCAAATTTGAATTCAGTTTGATGATTCTTTTAATATTTCTTAATCAAGTATTTGTTCATATTCATATTCAGTTTTTTTTACGTTTCTCTGAATGTTACTTGCTCAAGAATTTATTCATGTTTACATTCAATTTTGATTGTTGCCCTTAACGTTACTTGATCAAGGATTTGCTCATGTTTACATTCACTTTTGATGTTTTTGAGTTAAAGTTTCAATATGATTTCCAAGAAGCATAAGTTAGGGAGTCCTCTTGTAGGTCTAATATTTGCTTCAGCTTAGTTAACGCTGTCGGAGTCAGCGAGGTAGCGCCGAGACTGTAATAGTGTGGCACAGTGACGTTATTACAAAAGGCAATAACTTAATAATACTTAAGAAAAAGGCACGAAACGGATAATAGAGAAGAAAAGGAAAAGGGAATAAGATAATGATTTTTCTTAGAGAAGGGATTTTGTTACTCAAAACATTAGGCGTTTTAGCCATTAGACATCTGGTTTTCATCTCCCCCCAAAAAAACTGTCCGTACCAGCGATTAGTGACCGACAAGAGATTATAGCCGATGAGGGATATCGCCCAGGCATCTTCGAGAAATTGGAAACTACTCTCATAGCGCCTATGACTAATCGGCGTTCCTTTCGTGAACAGGTCAGAGAGCCATCTGGCATACGTTAAAAGGAATTCTATGACCCGTTGTTCAAAGGAGGGAGTGCCGAATTCTTAAGTGCCCCACCCTTTCAGATAGACCTAAGGACTTCGACGAATCAAAAGCCATGAGTGTTGGTCATAAGACAGCCCAAAAGGGGTATCAACGATGAACTATGAGGTTACTAAAAGGATACACCCCCAAGAAGCCAGGACATCAAGAAGAAGGCGTATACAAATTCAAAGCCTACGAATCATTGTAGAAGGCAATGACAGGAAGGCGGTCTTGTATGAAGTTAGCAGCCATTCAGACACAAAAAGTCTTACAGAAAATGCCACACCCAGTCAGAATCCAAAAATCCAAAGGCGGGGCTAAGGAGATTTCAACCCAACAAAAAGGGCAGACAGAGAGAGAAGAAGGGAGAGCAGAGAAAAAAGCCGAACAGAGAAGTCGAGAGAAGATAACGACAAAGAGGGGAACGAGGAGAACCAGTGGCGCAGCAACAGGCAGAGAGAGAGAGAACAGAACAGAATCCCCAGAAAAAGAACAGGTGCAAAGGTGTGGTGTGCGAAGCAATCAAAGACAGTGAAAGTGACAATCAATACTCAGTAAATTTCCCTCGTGCCTATAGACTCGTAATTGCAACAAGTGCCAATTAAGTTTTATCAGTCCAAGAGCCCAGTAACTCGAGAAAGGTGGAAAACATTTGTAAGAACCCCTAACGAAGAATAAACTTAATGCAAAGAAACATATCAATTAATTTCTCATCCAAAATTAGAACCCTTTTAACAGATTAAGAACATTGAGCAAGACAAGAAGAATTTATATAAGCCTAATTCCCCAAAGTACAGCCTCCACGGCGCACGTTACCTTAGATCTGTGCGAAGAAGTAAGTACCGTCACATATATATATGTACATATAAATGTACTATGGCGCACAAAGTTCGTTCCCTCCGCTGATCCAGAGTGAACACGAATCCGCGACTATTAATCCCCAAAGCCGTTGAATAAGTAACTAATTAAGCACCAACAGATGTCGCACCGTCAGGTATTTTTTCTTGAACAAAGAGTAGGTATTTTTTCTTGAACAAAGAGTAAAGTCTCCATATCTAATATCGTTATTAAGGTAGTGGTCGTAATGTTTTTGTTGTTACGATACGGGTGGGTTTGCGTGTAAAATGTGCAATTAAGGAAAATTTTTGCGAAATTAATATGATAAAAGTGGCTTTAGGAAGTCAGTATTCATGATTATTTTTTAATAGTTTCCTATAGATTATCGTATCTTATCACAGGACACGACTGTTCACAAGATCGATACATAACTTCACCAAGAGTGTTAACGGTGGTGTTTTTGTAATCTGCAAGACACCCCTCATAGATATATATAGATATATATATATATATATATATATATATATATATAGATAATATGAATGTCCTATGATGTTAGATGTATATATAATATATATCATAATATATATATATATATATATATATATATATATATATATATATATATATATAATTATATATATATATATATATATAGGCTATACATTTGAGATGGCTTGCAGATTACAGAACACCGCCGTTAATACTGTTGGTGAAAGCTTTGTATCGATCTTGTGGACAGTCGCGTCTGTTGATAGGATACGATAATCTATAGGAAATACTAATTCTGAATACTGGCTTCCTAGGCACTTTTATTCGCATATATTTCGTATATTTCTTTAGCTGCACATTTTACAATCAAATCCAGTATCTATTGCAGCAAATTAGCAAAATTTTCAGTTCACTTGCAAATTACTGCTACATATATGTGATTTTCTTGAAATACTAACACAATATGAAATATTAAGATATTTTCAACAAAGTAACAAGTTCGTATTTAGTAGAAAGATAGAAAGACAGAAGCAGAGTAAAAATATTAATAATAGGACAGTAGAAAACAGAGAGAGAGAGAGAGAGAGGAGAGAGAGAGAGAGAGAGAGAGAGAGAGAGAGAGAGAGAGACTTCCAAGTTCCTTTTTGGTTTAATACCATGGTGCCCAAGCCTCATCTTGTTAGTTTCGTTTTATCAGCAGGGCAATCGCAAAATATCTTTCTTAATGATATCTTTTTCATTGTTTTCACGATATACTGTAATAGAAAATAACTCGACTCAGATTCTGTTTCAAAGAGCAAAGTAGTTTTTCCAGTGGCCGATGGAGTTATAGCTCAATGCTAATGTGTAAACGAGTTAATTATCGCTGACAATTTGATTGGCATATTTTAAGCTACTACCAAGAGAAATGCTATTGTAGGAATTTAACTTCTCTCTCCAGGAAAGTCAACTCAACTGCAGTGGTCCACCCTCTCTTCCCTGACTATTTCTTGTTGTTGGGGGGGTTTGGAACCAATATCTGCTACCTTGGCATTGGTGAGTTAGGTGCGTATTATATGACCCATCTGAGGCTGCAGCTTTTAGCTCAACTCATTTTATCAGGGTCTATTTCTTCTACTTTTTGGATCGTTTTTCAATATTCCAGCATGTGCAACCTTCTCATGCAAATGGGAAAGGTTCTTATAGCTGTTTTAAGGTTTATAATGCTAGCCACCGTCAAATATCAACCTGTATTAACACTGAACAACATCCATTCAAATAATACTAGTATGCTATGATCACAATTGAAAGGAGTGAATAATGGTAAAGAATTCTGTAAATATGACGTTACGTTTCCTGATGTCGATTTCAGGCTCTGTTCTACAACATTTTCAAGGTATCAAGTGGCTTAAGTCGGTAGCAGTAGATGGTAGGGTGGGGAACAAGTCACTGTCAAATTTTGTGCGTGTCCCAAGTCACTTTCTATCAAAAGTTTACCTCTTACCACAGGTATGAGCAGCGTTATCCTTAAACCTTTGTATATCCTATTCTGTTAGTTTAAAAAGTGTCCACACCATAATACTGTTTGTGGATTAGTAGTTTCCATGACCCTAGCATTCTACATTTAGAATAATAACAATTGGACAGGTAAAAGACTATTCAATTCACAGCGCATTTTCGTTGCTGGAACCTCACACCGCCAAAAAAAATGTCAAACAATACATAATGAAAAAAATATTCGTATTTACTTTTATTTGGCTACCAATTACCCAGAAACTCTCTCTCTCTCTCTCTCTCTCTCTCTCTCTCTCTCTCTCTCTCTCTCTCTCTCTCTCTCTCTCTCGTATCAATTTTTTTCGTCTTTATCTGTGTTATTATTGATATTTTTACTGTGCTTCTTTCTTTCTAGCTTTTATTGAATATGTATTTGTTACATTGGTGAAAGTATCTGCATCTTATATTTTGCGTTAGTATTTTAAAAAAATTAGTTACATATAGCCATAATTTGTAAAACTTGTGTATATCTTAGTTTTACCAGACCACTGAACTGATAAGCAGCTCTCCTAGGCTGGCCCAAAGGATTAGTTATTTTTAGGTGGCTAAGAACCAATTGGTCACCTAGCAACGGGACTTACAGCTTATTGTGGTGGGATCAGAACTACACTATATCGAAAAATGAAATTTTATTACCAGAAATAAATTCCTCTGATTCCGCGATGGCCAAGCCGATAATCGAGCTTCGGATCACCAGAATTGGTGGCCGTGCGCGAAAACCACTCATCCAACGAGGAACTACCCCCATAATTTGTAAGTTTCCCAAAACTGGCATCGGGTGTTATCACCCAAATCGCCCAATCATGCAAAATGTATTATATATAATGATAGCTAAGAGAATGTCAGTTAGGAATAGCGTGAATATAAAAGAGAGGGAGAAACAAGAGAGAGAGAGTGAGAGAATTAGTCACAGGAAGTCTCTCCAACAGTAGCCGTAACACGCACAAAGTTTTAATCAAAGCACTCCCATAAAAATCTTCACCTATGACCTGACCTCTACACTCTTGCCGGAAACTCGACAGTCCTAGTGACGTCATAAGTTCCACCGACAAGGGGAGGAATTAAGTCAATCCATCACACCTAAATGACGGCGTTAGATAATCTACAATTGATATGAATGACTAACAGGCGGGACCAAAAGCCTATCCCCGCCTATTCTAGGTGGGACATTCTCCTATGTAGAATCTTTGAGAAGCCCAGCAGCGAAGGAGAGCACCAGTTGGAAAAAGAAAGGGCTGCCGAACAGCTCTGACGAAAGTAGGTCAGCTACCCAAAGCCAGAGCAGTTGCTGTTAACAGAACTGCAAATTGATTCGTCATCTTCATTATTGAACTTGAATCTGTGACTGTATCGTTCTAGTGTGAATGAAGGGAAGAAACTTGCACTGCATCTCCTTTAAAGACTCCTGAGAAACTCAAATATATAATATATATATATATATATATATATATATATAGAATATATATATATAATATATATATTATATTATATATATATATATATATATGATATATATATATATAGATATATATCATATATATATAGATATATATATATGATATACATATATATATACTAATATATATACTATATATATAGACACATATATAGATATATATACATACATATATATATATATATATATATATACAGACATATATATATATATGACAGATATTATATATATATTACATATATATATACATATATTATATATATACATATATATATACATATATATATATACATATATATATACATATATATATATATATATATATATATATATAGAATATATATATATATAGATATAGATATATATATATATATATAGATATATATATATAGATATATTATATATCTATATATAGGATATATATATATATGATATATATATTATTATATATATATATATATATATATATATATATATATATATCATATATATATATATATATATATTATATAATATATATATGTATATATATATATATATATATATATATATATATATATATATATAATAATATATATTTATCCCTGATATAGAGATGACCCTTAAGAATGTTAGTTTCTCACAAGATGTAGATCAAACAACTGTTAGTTTGACGTTGTGAGAATTGATCGTATAAAAAAACTATATCAAAAAGAGCCAGCAATCGCTCTTCCCAAGAGTACTGTAAGGCACGAGCCAGGGAGAGTTGGCAACTGCGACGCATACATTTTAAAAGTTTCGGTTACACCTATGGGTGAGTTGCACAGAAACAGAGGCCAGTGAGTCAGCTGTTGTATGAACGTGATGAGTGAGTGCCCTGGGGAGTATGCATGTGTTGTGTGTGTGGATTTGCTAGTGTGTAAGGGAGTTGACTGACAAGTCACCAAGCTTTGCTGAACATGCACGAGATAAATTCTTCATAAAAAAGAAAAGAAAAAAAAAAAAAAGATTAACTTGTAGTGCCGCCATTCCTCCCTCTTGGATAAAGCAAACCATCCACATAATTTTGTAAGTGCGTGTAGTTGCCTTACGTAGCATACCAGCGCAAGTCAGGAATAAATGTGTCCGAACACAAAGTGAACAGGAAAATATCATAAAAACATGCTTATCCACTTTTGTTTCATGTCAGTTATTGCTGAGAAATTTATGTCTAATTTTTCTAAACAGATTGTTACAGTTCCAAGCATATAATGAGTGAGTCTATGTGTTTTTAACTTGATTATTTTTTATAGCATTATTGTTTTTATTTCATTTCAAGTCATATTAAACACGCTATTGCAATGCATCTCATTTTTATTAATTTCTATTGATGTCAATTATACTGTGTCCAAAATTTCATATCATTGCCAATGCTGTTTATGCTTTGTCAGAAATTTGTGATCTTCCATCGATGATGTGGGAATGTGAGATTATTTTGAAAAAAAAGAAATTTTTTGTGTGTAATCTTTGAATTTAGTTTTTATTTTCTAGTTTTAATTTTGTTGCAGAAGGAACTCCGTAAGCTTTTCTATACTTTTACAAAATTTCTGAAGAAGTAACGTTTCATTTGACACCCTCTGTGAATTTTTGTTTATGAATTTAAGCTTTTTTGAACTGAAGCTGTGACTATCCATTTTTTAATGACATTATTGAATGTAAACCTAAATTTTGTTTTTCTGTACGAACACCATTGTGAGGCATGAGATTCATTTTTTGTAACTTGTGTTTGTAACATGCCAAATGGCCCTATCCTAATAGTTTTAAATTTTGCACAAACTGGATGGTACGGCACTCAAAGGCGGTGTAGCAATCAAAGAACAACAACAATGCGCAACTCATAAGATCAGTGTATGTCTTGCGGGACGCAAGAACTGGGGAGGGAGTGATGAGCTGATTCGATACAGTTTTGAATATGCCTTTTCCGTGATATTCTGAGGTCCCGTGAAACCGTTATAAGTGATGCTGTGTGTATGTGTAACAAAGACAAGTCACCGCCAAAGACGTTACAAGTTGGCGTGGCTTAGGCAGTTCAAAAGAGTGCCACGTAACTATATCTCTTTGTGATTGGCCCTTGTGTCTAAGGAGCCAGAATAACCGATCAGCTTCTTGCATAATGATGCTGTGTGTATGGGCATTTGAAAAAGGCCGCACCATCGGTCAAATCAGTTAGTTAGCGGGTCTCATACAGACAAGCTGGGTCGAGATGCCCAGTGCCCCCGTAGTCCCGTTCCCGTCGGCCGCCACACAAAGACGTGCGTCCCATTTGTGTCAATAAGTCTAACCTGCCGTCCGGTTGTGCACTAGTATAGTTAACGTAATAATTACAGGCCACCTGTAGCTAAGAAGAATACACCTGTGTTAAACGTTTTCATCGATTATTATTTTTGCATGACCCTCTATTGCATGCACGTGAACTTATCTCTCTCCTGTTTTTCCTTCATATCCCGAACCCACAAATGACCGAGATCAGGTCATATAATTTTGGTGTCAGGTGTGGGATCCTTTTAGGTCCTGTGAGGTCTTATAAGGTCTTATGAGGTCTTATGGCGTCAAACAAACGTTAGTGCTACATCATTTTTGGCGACAAACAGTGATATGAAGTGAAATAAGCATGGAAACGATAGAAAGTTCAATGAACTGTGATGACGAGGGAAATGGTGAAACGAACAGACTGGATAAAAACAGTTATGGCTAAAGCAATCGCAGAAAAGTGGCGAACCGTGCTAAAATGGGATAATAAATCGAGTGGCCTTACGATTTCGAAATGCGCAGTGCTAACCAGAAAGACAGTGTACAATCACACCATACAATTTCAAAATGCATGCACAGTGCTAACCAGAAAGACAGTGTACAACCACACACCCTATGATTTCGAAATGCATAGTGCTAACACCAAAGACAGTGTACAATCACACACCTTACGATTTCGAAATGCATAGTGCTAACCAGAAAGACAGTGTACAATAACACACCCTATAGATTTCGAAAAAAAACGCGGTGCTAACCAGACAGACAGAGTGCGATTGTAAAAATCGTTAATAAATTACCACTGATAGACAGTTTCATGACCGAATTCGATGACGAACGGCGAGAGAATAATTTCAATCGGCGGAAGTATTCACAAAATATTGGAAAAATCCGTACAAGACTACGAACAGACAAGAGTAGTGTGGGAGAATTCAAAATCGACGGTTGCAGCGCCAAATTCAAACGACAATGGTGGCACACCCGACACCCTTCGTGACCCTTTGTGACCCCCCGAGTAACCGACTCATGTAGCAGACCAAGTAGAGGAGTAACGAACATGTTTGAACGAAGAGATGGCGAGCAGTCCAACCTTACCAGGAAGGACAGAAGTTTGGCAGTAACAGATGGCATGGCGGTAATGCCGGGAAGGTACCCAGGTTACCCCAAGTGCCGTGCGTGGGGCTGTTATGCAGAGCCCGGGAACAAGGGATGCCTTGTTGTCTTTGTTGTGAGGGAAGGGATGCAAGTCCCCGCCCTGAGAAGTAGAAGACGAACCTGTCCACCCACAACGTCAAGGAATTCTGGGACAGAGAGAGTCGAACAGAGCCTCTCCCCCGTGAACCCATGGGTGGGAAGGGGGAAGTCCACTCCTACTTCTGATCGCGACCTATCGAAGAGTAGAGGGATGATGTTAAGGTGAATAGTGCAGAAATTCCCTTACCAACCTCGACCCGTGAAGGAAGTCACGATACCTGCCTAAGGTATGGATAGGATCAAGCGATGTTAGAATTAAGAATAGCTGATAGACGTCAGATGACAGCCAGCAACCATTGAGAGAATCCAGGGTCGATGTGAAGAAGATACAAGCAACTAATAGCATCAGTAGCATCGCCGGCACCGCTGCTGGCACTAATAGTTCAAGCTGCTGACCTGTGAGTAAATTGCATAGAAAACGGGAACATCTCAACCGTATGGCAGAGAGGGACAGTTACAGGATAGTGTCTTGGGACACACTGGGGATGTGATGAGAGGATACCCTTCACACCCCCGGAGGTGGGGAAACCCCGCCCCGCCCTAGAAGCTGTCGTGATTGCTAAAAGTTTGTCACTGATAGTAATATTTAATATAGTTCGACTGCACAATGAAGTGTGTGTAGCCTTCAGTAGCGTAATCAATATCATGCTGTGTTAGGGAAATGCAGATAGGGAATTTGTAGAAAGTACGTAAGAGAAAAAATGTATAAAAAAAATAAGAGAAAAAAGGATGGTTTCTCTTAGGCGTGTTCTGATTATAGTTAAAGTATCACGAACGACAATGAATCCCATTGTCCCCATCGAAGAATTGTAGTTAAGATTTAAAAGCAGAATTATTAACGTAATTTCATTAAGATTGTTTGAGTAAAGTAGCGAGACTGATATATTTGTTGAAAGAGTAGTCAGATGTATTGTTGTAAGAGTAGTTAGATTTTCATTGGGAAGAGAGTAATTTTTAAATTTGATGAAGATGTGAGAACAAATTGTATTTTTTATCCCTGATTTTGAGATGCCCTTAAGAATGTTAGTTTCTCAGCAAGATCGTAGGATCAAACAACTGTTAGTTTGACGTTGTGAGAATTGATCGTATAAAAAAAAAAAAAAAAAAAACAAAAAAAAAATAGCAAAAAGAGCAGCAAACGCTCTTCCCAAGAGTACTGTAAGGCACGAGCCAGGGAGAGTTTGGAACTGCGACGCATACATTTTAAAAAGTTTCGGTTTACACCTATGGGTGAGTTGCACAGAAAACAGAGGCAAGTGAGTCCAGCTGTTGTATGAACGTGATGAGTGAGTGCCCGGGGAGTATGCATGTGTTGAGTGTGTGGATTTGCTAGTGTGTAAGGGAGTTGACTGACAAGTCCACAGCTTTCTGAAACATGCACGAGATAATTCTTCATAAAAGAAAAGAAAAAAAAAGATTAACTTGTAGTGCCGCCCTTCCTCCCTCTTGGATAAAGCAAACCCATCCACATAATTTGTAAGTGCGTGTAGTTGCCTTACGTAGCATACCAGCGCAAGTCAGGAATAAGTGTAGACACACAAAGTGAACAGAAAAATATCATAAAAACATGCTTATGCACTTTTGTTTCATGTCAGTTATTGCTGAGAAATTTATGTCTAATTTTCTAAACAGATTGTTACGTTCCAAGCATATAATGAGTGAGTCTATGTG
Organism: Macrobrachium nipponense; assembly: GCF_015104395.2. Lineage (NCBI taxonomy): Eukaryota > Metazoa > Arthropoda > Malacostraca > Decapoda > Palaemonidae > Macrobrachium > Macrobrachium nipponense. The sequence continues at coordinate 49,513,108 of NC_061092.1, read as the reverse complement.
TTTTTAACTTGATTATTTTTTATTGCATTATTGTTTTTATTTCATTTCAAGTCATATTAAACACGTTATTGCAATGCATCTCATTTTTCTTAATTTCTATTGATGTCAATTATACTGTGTCCAAAATTTCATATCATTGCCAATGCTGTTTATGCTTTGTCAGAAAATTTGTGATCTTCCATCGATTGAATGGTGGGAATGTGAGATTATTTTGAAAAAAAAAGAAATTTTTTTTGTGTGTAATTTGAATTTAGTTTTTATTTTCTAGTTTTAATTTTGTTGCAGAAGGAACACTCCGTAAGTTTTCTTATACTTTTACAAAATTTCTGAAGAGTAACGTTCATTTTTTGACACCCCTCTGTGAATTTTTGTTTATGAATTTAGCTTTTTTGAACTGAAGCTGTGACTATCCATTTTTAATGACATTATTGAATGTAACCTAAATTTGTTTTCTGTACGACACTTGTGAGGCATGAGATTCATTTTTTGTAACTTGTGTTTGTAACATGCCAAATGGCCCTATCCTAATAGTTTTTAAATTTTGCACAAACTGGATGGTACGGCACTCAAAGGCGGTGTAGCAATCAAAGACAACAACAATGCGCAACTCATAAGATCAGTGTATGTCTTGCGGGACGCAAGAACTGGGGAGGGAGTGATGAGCTGATTCGATACAGTTTTGAATAGCCTTTTCCGTGATTCTGAGGTCCCGTGAAACCGTTTATAAGTGATGCTGTGTGTATGTGTAACAAAGACAAGTCAAACCGCCAAAGACGTTCAAGTTGGCGTGGCTTAGGCAGTTCAAAAGAGTGGCCACGTAACTATATCTCTTTGTGATTGGCCCTTGTGTCTAAGGAGCCAGAATAACCGATCAGCTTCTTGCATAATGATGCTGTGTGTAGTGGGCATTTGAAACAGGCCGCACCATCGGTCAAATCAGTTAGTTAGCGGGTCTCATACAGACAAGCTGGGTCGAGAGTGCCCAGTGCCCCCGTAGTCCCGTTCCCATCGGCCGCCACACAAAGACGTGCGTCACCATTTGTGTCATAAGTCTAACCTGCCGTCTGGTTGTGCACTAGCATAGTTAACGTAATAATTACAGGCCACCTGTGTAGCTAAGAAGAATACACCTGCGTTAAACATTTCATCGATTATTATTTTTGCATGACCCCTCTATTGCATGCACGTGAACTTATCTCTCTCCTGTTTTTCCTTCATATCCCGAACCCACAAATGACCGAGATCAGGTCTATATATATATATATATATATATATATATATATAATATATATTATATAATATATATATATATATATATATATATATATATATATATATATATATATATATATATATAATATATATATATATATATATATATATATATATATATATAATATATAATATATCTAATATATATATATATATATATATATATATATATATATATATATATATATATATATATATATATATATATATATATTAATATATACATATATATATATATATATATATATATATATATTATATATATATATATATATATAATATATATATATATATATATATATATATATATATATATATATATATATATATATATATATATATATATATATATCTATTATATATACATATATATATATATATATATTATATATATATATATATATAATATATATATAGATATATATATATATATATATATATATATATATTATATATATACATATATATATATATATATATATATATATATATATATATATAATATATATAATACATATATATACATATAGTATACATATATATATATATATATATATATATATATATATATATATATATATATATATATATATATATATATATATTATTATATATTATGTTTCTGGGCTCAGCCGTGTCGCTCCGTGAAATGTGTCCTCTTTAGCACTATTTCTAAGTAAAATTATTGCTATAATACCAGAGAACTGCTAAATTGGACATGTCAGAAGTCTCTGACTCGCTCACCTAAATAAAAGGTGGTCGGTATAAAAAACTGGGGCGAGTGTTAAACACTACCACAGCAACCCCTCCAATTAGCCTTTTCCTCATCAAAAGACCCTAAATACGGGGAGCCGACCCATAGGTCACACCCAGCTACCCTGTTGAAGGAGTCTGTGACGTCATTCTTTATCGATAGCCTCCCAGCGTTTGAACGCTTTATTTAAGCTATCTGTTCCTTTTCATTGATTTCGTTTATTCTTTATTCTTGTTATGGATCGTCAATCTGCCACTTCACCCAAGTTAAGTACTGGTTCGCCCTTTTCAACTATTTAGGGAGTGATTTTGCCTTTCGTTTTGCCTTTATTTGGGGTTTTTTGTTAGGCGTCTCTTTTCCGTAGCGAGCGGCGGCGAGTCGGCCATTTCGTCGTTCCCTTGTTTTGTACCAGTTTCGAGTGGAGTTTCCTGCCTACTCTAACCGTAATTGTGATATTCATTATATATATATATACTCGTAACTTGTGATATTTCATATATTTTTTATTATGTCAGTTGGGTGGCAGTATTTTTGTCGATCTTGTTTTCATTTATGTTTTGTTTATTTTCATTAATTCCATGTTTTTCACAGGGGGTCTGCGTTCGCACAACTTTCCTTTTATTTATTTTTAAGTTTGGTATATTTTCATTCCAGAAATTTCCTTTCCCCTTTTTTCTTTTCGTCAGCTTGCCGTTTCTTTTCGTTTTGTCAGTAGGCAAGTAGTTTTGTCCATTTTGCGCCCACCGTTATCGAGTGGCCTTCATTGCGTTTTTATATTTTACGACATTTTATTTTTCATTATCGCCCCCCGTGTTAAAGCATGATTTCTTTAGCTATAAAGTAATTCATTTATTTTGTCTTTTTATATGTTAGATGTTCGGTCGGCTAGCCTATATAGGCTATGCCTGCGTTTTCCTCGTGATCCTTTATTCATGAGGATACGCTGGTCACGTGATCGTCTCCCCATCAGCCCTCCCTCCCACCCCCTCACGTAGGGCCCCCAGTAGTTGGGTGCTCCTCTCGCCCTGGTTGTCGCTGATGGCCGTTCCCATCAGCGGAGGGGGGGGTGTACAGGGTCCTCCAGGACCTCAGGTTGATGGGTGTCGCTTCTTAGCCGACCGCCTCCGGAGTTGATGGTTGCACTGCGTATTCAGCCTCGGCTTCCATGGATTTGTTGCGCTCTGCTTCTTTCAGCTCCCGGAGCTTACATCCATCCCGCCTAAAACATTCCCTCTCCGCATAAGGCGGATTTAGATTCCGGCTTCTCCGGTAGTCATTGAGGGTTATGTTTACGGGAGTTACTCTTCCGTAGGTGGAGATATTATATTTGTTATTTTAGTTTTCATTATTTTATCATTATTTTTATTTTTATTTTCTTTTGCCACGGAACTTTTGAGTTCATGTGGCCGTCCCGGGTTACTCCGTGTACCCCCACTCCGGGTCATACAGCTCCGTGGTTTTATTTCTTACACAGTCCCCGGGACGTAAATATATGAATATTTACATATTTTTTATACTTTTCAGTCCGAATGCTCCGGCATATAATACTTATATTATAATTATCCTAATAAGTTTGTGCAATTGTTCTTATATATTATTGCACTTACAGGTCACTCAGTGTCTGGCTGCCGGCTGTAGTGCTGCTCTGCAAGATCCGTGCGGCCATGACGTTTGTCGGGGCCACGCCCTTGCGCATGTTGCTTACTGATTCCGTGGTCTGCATCACGAAAACTGCTATGCCTGCTACGACTTGGTACAACAGGCTACCTCTTCGGTAAGTTACCGCACTGCTGTTCTATGTGATATTGTGATGTAATTATTTCACTACTTGTAAAAAAAATAATAATAATAATAATAATTTAATTAATAAAATAAAATATACAAAAAAAAAAAATAAATAATAAAATGTAATGAAATTAAATAATGAACTATAAAATTTCTTTAAACTAAATTACATTGATTAATGAACAATTATAAGCATAATGTTCAAGGAACTTACAGTATTGACACATTCCTTGCATTACAGGCTGAGCAGTCTATTAAGGAGGCTGCACTCTCCGCCCTCAAGATCTGGGTTGGAGGGTTTGGACGGAACGTAGGGAAGGCTAAGCCGTATATTCTGTCCCAAGATATGGCGACTTTGATCTTCCCAGCCGGGAAATCTGCCGGATACGTTGATCCAAAAGTAGCGGCACCAATTATCAAATCAATCCAAGACTCAGTTATGGAACAGCAAGAGGCAGAATTGCCGGACCTTGGCTTGGAAGAAGTCTCACTTGAAGTGGTTGAGGATTTGCCCGTTACACATATATGGGTACAGGTAACAGTGTTTAATGAGGCTAGCTTAGTTGGTCACCGGGGTCTTTCCTCGAGTGACTCTGATTCTTCCTCTCCCTCTACTTCCAATTCCTTCATGGTTTTTTTCACAGGAGGGTTGCCCCCTACCAGGTAGCATTCCTTCTCTGTGATTCCTAAAACTAAAGAAAAAACCTTCAGGAAAAACCTTTCTTAAAGGCAGATCAGAGATAAAGCCAAGGCCTGGGCAGGCACCACAGGTTCATACACCTATTAAACCCAGAATGAAGTCTTTCTCTAAACCTTCAAATCCAAGGTCTCATGAAGGGAATTCTTCCTATTGCCCCACAAGTCCCATTCCTTCAACGTCTAGGGATCGGATACCTCATAAGGTACCGCAGGAGGGGCAGGAGGATTCTCCTTTAGTTGCCCAAGACCAGTTCAATACGAATATTCTACATCAGGTCAATAGCCTTGGTAGCTTAGTCAGCTCAGTTGCAGCAAGGTTTGAAGAGGTGTTTAAAAGGTTAGGTGCACAGGACTCCCTGATTGCAGGTCTCAGACAGGAGTCGGCAGTTCCGGCACCTTCTAGTAGCTTGGTGCAAGCTCAGAGCACGCCTGATGGGTCCACGCTCCCTCTGTTCCACCCTGATAATCCTTGGAGGGTGGCGAACTTCGCTCCGTTTGTCAATGGGATGTTAACTATAGAAGGTTGTGGCACACGAGACTCGAGGATTTAGAGTTCTTCCCCGAAGGGTTACAGCCTCCATTTATAGGTTATGTTAGGCTTACGGAGGCAGCTCAGTTAGAGAGGATAAGGTCCCCAAGGAGACTGTTATCCTATCTAGAGATCAGGCTCAGCAAACATGGATACGGAGCCTAGAAGGAGTGGAACTGCTCAAATACTAGAGTAACAGCATTTAAAAGCCCTTTCACAATGTTTACCAACTGATGACGAGAACCCTTTACCTTTTACATCAAAGGTAGCTGAACTTACCCTCCAGGCAGTGATCGGCGAAGAGCCCATGCCCCAGCTTAGGGAGACAGATCCCACATCATTGCTACTCCCAGGTAGGGAGGATTTGTGGGAGGATTTGCCGGCTACATTCTCGGTAGGCAAGCTGAAAAGCCAGATTGTGCAATCACTTTGTTAGTGAGCGCCTTCCTAAGCTGTCAGACGCACTGATCCAAGCAGAATTTGATGCTAAGACACGCCTCGCTAGGTCTCTTAACTCCCTAGTGATGACAGAGACGGTGGCTCGGAGTACGCTCAGGAGCCGCTGCTTAAGGTCATTGCGAAGTCGTTACTTTTGGGCATGCATGTGACTTGTACGACTTTGCGGTGGCTAGGAGAAATTGGCAGGAAGCATGTTCTATCTGAGGCTACGATCAGCACGAACCCAACCAGCTTCTGGCTTCCTCAATCTGGGGTGCAGATCTCTTCCCAGCTTCGGCAGTAAACGAGGTTCAGAGCGAGCATCACGTCTTAATCAAAGCATCAGATTACGTTGGGGAATTCCTTTCAAAAGGAAATCAGAGTCTTCTCCCTCCAGTTTTAGGGCTAGGAAAAGGCAAAGGAAATTCCAACCTTTCCAAGTTCCGCAACAGCATCCTGTGCTACAAGCTGTGCCAGTTCAACAAGTATCCCAGCCTTCGACTTCTAAGGCTCAGCCTCATCAACAGCATCAATTTGTCTTCCTTTCGCATCGACTAACCAACAGGTTTCCCCTCAGTATTCTGTGTCGCCCGCTTTTAACCCGGTCTATGAGAGTCGGGCATTTCACCTCTTTACCAGGGTTACTAGGGGTGGCAGGGCTAGAGGATCCTTTCGTCAGCGCAGAGGAGCCAGAGCCCAAGGGCGAGGCTAGATGGCGAGGTCAGGAAGAGGATCCCGGCCCTCATCATCTCAATGAAGTTTCTCAGGTAGGAGGCAGGCTGTACCTCTTTCGTCATCGTTGGGGGTTCAGCAGTTGGGCGAAAAGCATAGTATCCAGAGGCCTAGGCTGGAGTTGGATCAAAGGTCCTCCTCCACCCATCACCTTCTCATCAGGAACCCAACGCAAGAGTTGATGGATTACTCCAGGGACCTTCTCCAAAAGGGAGCAGTCTCCAGACCAAAAACTTGAAATTTCAGGGTCGTCTATTCAGCGTCCCAAAGAAAGGGACCGACAAAAGAAGGGTGGTCTTAGACTTGTCCCGTTTAAACTTGTACATTCATTGCGACAAGTTCAAAATGCTGACCATCTCTCAGGTGCAGACCTTACTTCCTGGGGGCCGTCACCACCTCTATAGATCTTACAGACGCCTATTATCATGTCCCGATAGCTCGGCACTTCCGACCATTCCTCGGCTTCAAACTAGGGAAAGAAGCCTACTCCTTCAAGGTAATGCCCTTCGGGCTAAATATAGCACCAAGGGTTTTCACGAAACTGGCGGAGGCAGTGGTGCAGGAGCTAAGGTCTCAGGGTATATTGGTGGTGGCGTACCTAGACGACTGGCTAATCTGGGAGGTGGACCAAGACAAGTGTATGAAAGCCACGGACAAGGTCATGTCTTTCCTGGAATATATAGGTTCAAGATTCAACAGGACAAAGTCCCGGTTGACTCCGGAGTCCAAGTTCCAGTGGCTAGGTCTTCATTGGTACCTGGATTCACACACTCTTTCCATTCCAGCAGAAGAGGAAGGAGATTGCCAAGGCAACACGACAATTCTTAAAATGCAAAAAGACTTCGAGAAGGAATCAGGAGAGGATCCTAGGCTCGCTCCAGTTTGCCTCGGTCACGGACGTCCTGTTGAAAGCCAAGCTCAAGGACATCAATCGAGTTTGGCGTTCAAAGGCAATGCCAAGTGTCGGGACAAGTTCGCCCGGATACCTCTGATTCTCAGAAAACGTCTGCGCCCATGGACAAAGGCCGCAAACCTAGCCAAAGAGTTACCATTGCAGTTCCCTCCCCCGTCCCTGTGGTGCATACGGACGCATCACTGACAGGTTGGGGAGGTTTATTCACAGCACGAGAAGGTTCAGGGAACTTGGTCTCCTCAGTTCCAAAAGCTTCACATCAACATTCTGAAGCTATGGCAGGTTTCTGACTTTAAAAAAGCTTCGTCCTCCAAAGAAGAGTCATATCAGGTTGGTTCTCGACAGTGCGGTAGTGGTACACTGTATAAACAGGGGTGGTTCAAAGTCAAGCCATGTGAACCACGTGATGGTAGCAATTTTTTTCTCTAGCAGCCAAGAACACCTGGCATCTGTCGGCTACCCATCTGGCGGGAGTCCACAATGTAGTGGCAGACGCACTGTCTCGATCAGTCCCTCTGAAGTCAGAATGGTCACTGCCGA
>NC_061092.1:49445446-49497946 GCF_015104395.2 Macrobrachium nipponense | reverse complement strand
CATTCAGCGCATATATATCTTTAAGAATAAAAGTCACTGTCGTACAAACAAAACAATACACACAACCGATTAACATACAAATCATTCATTCATAAAACCAAACAAGAAGCCTAAAACAATTAAAAAAAAGAAAAATTAAAATTCATAAAAAAGACCAATATTTTTTTAAAATGTCATAATTTGCTCTGCCTGAGCACCTTCACCTAAAATATCGCCAAGAGACTTATTTGCCAGCAAACAAGCTCTACGTTTGTTTTCAAAATGAGGGCACTCCACCAAAATATGCACCACAGTCAAATCCACATGACAAGTGGAACAGCGAGGAACCTGCCTATCCGCTCCACTCATCATTAGATACCCGTGAGTATATTTAGTGTGGCCAATACGTAATCTAGCTAAAACTATCTCAGACCTTCTATCCATCCGGCTATGAGGCCAAGGATGAACAGAAGGCCTAATCGACTTTAATTTTAAGATTATTATCTAAAGTAGACCAGTGGGCCTGCCACTGGTCTCTACAATAAAATCGAATGGTACTTTTAAAATCGGAAACAGGGACGCCCATGTTGGAAATGTGCCTAAGCCTAGTTGCAGCCTTAGCAGCAGCGTCGGCTCACTCATTCCCAACAATTCCAACATGGGACGGAGCCCACAAAACCTAACAGAAAATCTCTTCTATTAATTAAAAGATAAAACCAATCTTGTACTTCTTGCACTAAAGGGTGGCAAGAGACTAGGCTTTGAGAGAAGATAAACCACTCAAAGAGTCAGTAAAAAATTGGTAAAAAACCTTGTTAGTACAAGAACTATAAAAAACATATTTAAGAGCAGTCAAAACTGCCAGCAGTTTCAGCTGTAAAAACAGAGGAATTAGATGGAAGCTTCTTTTTAATTATATTATCACTAGTCACTACAGAGCAACCAACACCATCAGAACCCTTCGAGCCATCAGTATATATATGATGAGAATCACCATGTTCAGAAGCATGATCCAAGAAACTTGCCCTCAACTGATCATCAGAACTGTTGCTCCTGCTTTCCCTAATTGGGCAGATTTCTATGTGTGGCCTATTCCAAGGAGGAAACTTTGAGGGCGAAATTTCAGCTACTGCAGGGGGTAGTAATCCCACCTCCCTGGCAGAGCTGGCTAGTCGAACTTCAAGCGGCTTTGGCAGTCTAGGTCTATTTGGGGCTCTATCAGATGGTTCTCTAACGTACTTATAGTTGGGGTTCAGCTTTGACGTAAGTACTCTTGATATGACTCTCAAGCCCAATTCCTCCCTACGGATACATAATGGGGGAAAACCTGACTCAACATATAGGCTTTCTACTGGTGAAGTTCTATAGGCTCCCGTACAAATACATAAAGCCATATTATGGACAACATCTAATTTCTGCAGTGTCTTGCACGCACAACCATAAACTTGGCAACCATAATCAATTTTGCTTAGGCATAAAACCTGATACATCCTCAAGAGGGTGATTCGATCTGCCCCCCAATTAAAATTAGACACGACTTTAAGAATATTAAGACGAAGCTTCACGTTACATCAACTTCATTAACATGTTGAGTAAAAGTTAATTTTTTATCAAATGTAACACCTAGATACTTAATGCTATCTTCATAAGGTAAAATCGAATCATTTAAAAACAGTGGGGGGGGTAGGGATCTCTCCATTCTTCTTAATCGACAAAATCTTTATAGCTTGGTTTTTTCTGCTGAAAATTTTGAACCCTTTAGTACTGGCCCATGATGTTGAAGCATTAATAGCAGTCTGAATCATTTGACAAGCTTCGACAGCTGTAGACTTACTACAGATTATTGCATAATCATCAGCAAAGGCCAGACCATGCACCCCGACAGGAACTTGTTCTAGTAGGCCGTTGACAGCTACATTAAAGAGTGTTGGACTAAGGACGCTTCCCTGAGGTAACCCTTCTTCTTGAGGGTAGGCAGAAGAAATGTAGCCCACTCTTACTTTCAGGTAACGTTCTGTCAAAAAATCTTTAAGACAATAGAACAAATTACCCACAATACCCCACTCAACAAGTTTGATAAGGATACCCCCTCGCCAGGTAGTGTCGTAGGCTTTTTCTAGTCCAAAGAACACTGCAACAGTCTGGTTTTGCACAGCAAAAGCATTCTGTATCTCCCGAGTAAGGAACATCAAAGGGTCAGAAGTACTTCTATTTTTCCTAAAGCCAAACTGCCGATTAGATACAAAGATTCTTTGAATCCAAATACCACACAAGTCGAGCATTGACCATCCTCTCATAAATCTTGCTAACACAACTGGTTAGAGCAATTGGCCTAATTAGTTCTTAGGAAAGGAAGGAATCTTAAAAAGGTTTTAAAACCGGTACAATAATCGATATCTTCCATGACTCTGGTGAAGTTCCTGAAAGCCAAAAACTGTTTAAAATGTCTAAAAGAAATTGTTTTGTACTTCTAGGCAAATTAAAAAATCATTGAGTAGAGTATATCATCTACACCAGGAGATGTTGGGAAGATAACGAGATTGCATGATCTAACTCTTTCATGGTGAAAGGAAGATTATACGACTCTGAATTTAAACTAACAGCAGGAACAACCGTGGTACCGTCCTTAATATTCCTGAATGCAGGAGAGTAATGAGGGCACTAGATATATTGGAGAAATGCCTACCAAAGGTTTCTGCAACTTCTCCAGAATCAGATATGAGGAAGCCATCAATTTTCAATATAGGCAAGGGAGGTGGAGAAAATTTCCCTTGCAGCTTTCGGATTCTGTTTCCAGACTAATGACATCGGCGAATCATATTTTAATTCACTTATATATCTGATAAACGATTCCCTCTTTGCTTGCTTAAATGTTTTCTTTTGCTTAGCAAGAGCTCTTTTATAGATAATTTTATTTACCAAGCAAGGGTATCTACGATATCTCTTGTAGCAAGTTCTTGTTATCTTTCGGCTCAAGGCGCATGCATCACTCCACCAAGGTACTAAAGGACGCGAGGTTTACCAGAGGTTCGAGGAATAGACAGCATGGCACCACACAACAATATACTGATTAAATACTCATAAGCGATGTTGGGCTCTGAAAATCATTTATCTCTGATCAATTCAGTAGATTTTTTGAAATAATCCCCAGTCAGCCTCCCCTACCTTCCATTTTGGTAAACATGGAGATGGAATATTTTTCATATACTTTAAGTGAATGGGCCAATGATCACTGCCATGATCATTCTGGTCTACTACCCACTGGTAATCTAACCTCAAAGACGAAGAGCAGATAGTGAGGTCAATGGCTGAATCAGTATTATGAAAAACATCATGTCTTGTAGGGGAACCATCATTCATTAAAGTGATGTCAATCAAGTCAAGCAGCTGTTCTATTATTAACCCCACCGGTCGCAGTTTGGCTCTCCCCAGAGGGTGTGCTTGGCATTAAAATCCCCATCAGAATGAAGGGGTTTAGGAAGCTGGTCTTATCAGTGTCTGTAGGTCGTTTAATTCTAGCTGGCGGGGATTACCCTGAGCATCCTGTAATCTACTTTCTAATGATGGATCAAGGTAGAGAGAGCAAATTGTGATCCATTTATAATTAAAAATTTGGACTGCACAAGCCTGCAACACAGTGTTCAATTGAACAACCCTGTGATTAACAGACTTGCGGACTATGAATGGCCTGTGCCTCCCTGAGCAGGTACACCTATCAGGGTGAAGACCTGTGAAATGAATAATTAAAACCCCACATGGGTTGTGTGCTCTCCCAACTTTGTCTCTTGTAGACACATCGCAGATAAATCATGTTCCCTCCCTAAACAGAACCCGAACTTGCTCTCTATTTGATATAAAGCCACGGATGTTTCCACTGCATAGAGCCATTATTTAGAGGAAGGGATCTTAAAATTCTCTACTAATTTAGGAATCTGTGTCCTGGTGAGAGATATCTTATCAGCTTTACCAGTACTACTAGATCTAGATCTAGGTGTTACAGATCTTTTTGATGAAGGGCCTTCACTTGCCCTTTCAGTTTTGCTTTGTTTTTTCTTTGATATCTGAATGACCGTGAAAGAGGCGAAGAGGGAGAAAGGGACCTCTTCTGACGAATAAGGAGGGCCTCGATCTCCTCACCGTCATCTCCACGGTGCACTGTCCACGTCAGGATCAGTGAGGGCTCAATGTCAGCAATGTCCCCTGACACAGAGAAGTCGTAATCATCCTGAGATCTGGTTTGAACCCATAGAATCAACAGGGTCCCCTGGTCTAACCAGTCTCTCTGCAACATGGGAAACCCCACCAGGAGAATGTCGGTATCATCCTGACGATCCTGGTTTAACCCCTAGACTCAACAGGGTCCCCTGGCTTAACCAGTCCCCTCTCTGCAACATGGGAGGGAAACCCCACCAGGAGGGGTGGGCACGGGAAGCCCCACCTGGGGTGGCCACGCGAGGCCCCACCAGGGGGGGCATGGGAGGTCCCACCAGGTTTGGGGGGCACGGAAAGCCCCAACAGATGGGGCACGGGGTGTCCCACTAGAGGGGGTGTGGAAAACCCCACCAGCGGGCACCGGCCGGGGAGCCCCACCAGAAGGGGCACTAGAAGAAGCAGTACTCAATTGTTGTGCCTTCAAGGCATCCCGAATAGGATTTCCTGCCCAACAGCTTTTTGGCCTGTCCCACACTGATATGTTCAGCAATAGATTTTAGTAATGCCTCTTGTTCTTTTTTTAATTCACTACATTTCTTATCACGGGCTCGATGTTCACCCTTACAGTTTATGCACATTACCGGTTCAGAACATTCCTCGTGCTCAGGCTGGCCACACGATTCACAGAGTTTATTCTGGTACAAACAAAATTAGAGGAGTGTCCAAAACCAAAACATTTAAAGCACTGGAGCACTCTCGGTCTATAAGGACGAACTTTCAAGATTTCACTGTCAAGATAATTTCAGATGGCAGGAAAGAATTTATAAATGTTAAAATAAGCATCGATGAGCGGGGCACTTTAAAAACCTTCCAAACCACGTCTGGACACATATCCAAAATTTCCTCCTCATCCATTTCATGTAAAATCTTCATTAAAGATAACACCCTTCGCGTAACTAAAATTATAGTGAGGTTTTACCTCTTTTACCATACCCTCAGGATCAAGCTTCAAATTAGTAGCATTACCGACTGAACATTGGTCTTGGTATGAACTAAAATACTATTACACCCAAACCCGCGAGTTACTTCTGGGCTCCCAACATTGCCGATCTTCTGGCTTACCAACCTTTTCACCTTGAAGAGGTTGCCTCTCTCACCATGCGTTGAGATAATTAACCCACTTAGCTGGGTCTGGAGATCTGGAGATTTTACTTATTCTATTAGGATCTTTTATTTCATTTGGTGGTTATAAATGTCAGATTTCTAGGGACCTCTTCTGCCTCTACAAGTCCAACACTCATAGAATCTGACCTAAATTCTCTAAAGGCTCTATGAGCTTCCGATTCAGAGTTGAAAACTATCCAGAATTCAAAAAAACCATAATTATTGCCAAGTTTATTTCTTAATTCTTTGATGTTCCCAAATTTACAAAATTCATTATATATCGTGTCATAATTTCAGTCTAAAGGGACTGGTTTCACATGCAGAATGTTTGTAACAAGGAGCTCATTTGAAAAAAGGCTCCAAAGTTACAATGGAGGAATTACCAGGTTTTTCCTTGTCCTTATCCTTGCCTAAGTCGGTCAACCGAAGATCTAAGTAATGTCGCCATAAGACGAAGGATTTATGATTCGTCCAGGTAGCCCCCACCCACCATGGAGCCCCATTTAGAGGACAGTGTTACCCCATACAGGGCTGCCCTAGGGGTACCACCCCAGATATACACCCCACCCTCAGTGCTTAAGGCGTCATGATGTCCGTGCGAGAATGCAGACCCAGCACTAAGAGCAGGGTTTGACATATAAACTTTCCCCTCGCTCGACCACGTTAGGTACTCGAGTTCTACGGGTGAGGTGGCATGCCAACCATCCTCACCCTCCACCAAATCCAATGAGTAAGTCCAAATCATGTCCAAAACCAATCCAAAAGTCATCAAACATAAATCTGTATCTTTATAGGGGGAGGAAGCAGAAGGATGAAAAGTTTTAGTAAAAGGAAAAGAGCCGACTTATTTAGTTGGATCAACAGCTGGGCACCAAGGCCCAGCGAGAAAGTAGTTCCACCAGGCATCAGGGCCAGCTGCTGAACCCTAAGCCCCCCCATCCTCGGCAAGGCTTCAGCATCTGGGGGGTCGTAAAAGAGAGAGATCACCAGTTAGTAAGAATTGAATTTATAAAAATTTGTGGCCATTTGCCACGCGCCGGAGCCAAAGGCCATTCAGCGCATATATATCAACGGGATATATTTACTAATAGAAGATACACTTATATAATTAAATCAAATGCATTAAAATCAAATTCAAATAAATTAAAATACTCAATTAAATATCATAAAACAAATGGACTTCCTTAAGAAATTTAAAAATCTCCTCTGTGGGAGCACCCTCTCCTGAAATATCTGACAAAGGTTTGTTGGTGAAACCAGACCGACGTCTATGATTAAAATAAGAGGACAGTCAACAAATATATGCCTCACTGTAATGCCAACATTACAATTGGAGCATTGAGGAACCTGCCTCTCTGCTCCACTAGTTAAAAGATACCTGTGTGTTAAAAATGTATGCCCTATACGCAGGCGTGTTAAAACTATACTAGATCTTCTATCCATCCCAACAGAAGGTGACCAGGGATGAACAGAAGGTCTGATCGATTTCAGCTTTAAATTGTTATTTAAGTTGGACCAGTGATTCTGCCACTTAGTCCTAAAAAATGATTTAATAAAAAGTTTAAAATCTTCACAGGGAACCCTCACAGAATGGGAAGCCCGGGAGGAAGCTGCCTGCTTAGCGGCTGTATCAGCCAGCTCGTTACCACGAATTCCCACATGCGAGGGAACCCAAACAAACTTCACACTGATGTGTTTTTCGAGAATGCAGGAGGACCAGCCAATTCCTGCACCTCTTGAATGAGTTGATTAGATGGCATCAACTTCTGTAGTGCAGATAGAGAACTCTGGGAATCACAATAAATAATATATGAGTCCCCAGTGCTACCTGTAGTAAAAAATAAATTTTAAAACACTAAAAATAGCATAAATCTCAGCATTAAAATTGAGAAGTTAATAGGGAGGCTTTTTTTAATTGTTCTCTCACCGATGATGACAGAGCATCCAACTCCATTTGCTGATTTTGACCCATCTGTTATATACAGCAATAGAGTTACTATGCTCAGAAACATGGGGCCAAGAAGCTACTTTTAAGCTGAACGACGTTGGAAAAGGATGGGATCTTTTTTTGGTTGTCTCTAATTTGGCAAATATCTAAAGGAGGCCTACACCATGGAGGGAATTTAGAAAATGTTGTTTCCATAACCAGTGGAGGAATAAGGCCTACCTCTCTTGCACTGATGTTTAATCTAACTTCAAGGGGCTTAGGTAATGTAGGTTAGTTGGTGCTCTGTCAACAGGATGTTTTATATACTTAAAATTTGGATTAGACTGAGAGGTTTAGTGCTCGTGACAAATCGGAGACCCTGTTCCTCCCTCCGAATGAAGAGAGGAGGAAAACCAGAGTCTACATAAAGGCTCTCAACAGGAGACGTTTTAAAAGCACCTGTACAAATACGCAATGCCATATTGTGTACTACATCCAGCTTGCCTAACAAGGTCTTACATGCCGAGCCATAAATCTGAGATCCATAATCAATCTTACTCAAGCATAGGGCCTGATAAATTCTTAATAAAGTAGTACGGTCAGCTCCAAAATTCAGGTTACTAACAACTTTAAGAATATTGCACCGTTGTTTAACATTAACTGCAGTCTCATTTATATGTTCAGCAAAAGTCAATTTTTTGTCAAAAATAATTCCTAAATATTTTGGACTTCATCTTCATACAACAAAATAGAATCTTCTAAAAATAAGGTTGGAATCTCTTCCCTTCTACGTGTTCTACAAAAACGTATAGCTTTAGTTTTCTCAGCAGAAAAATTTGAAACCTTTACTATTAGCCCAGGTAGTAGCAGCATTAATTGCAATCTGAATTTTAGTACAAGCTTCAACTGCAGTAGCTCTACTACACAAAACAACAATATCATCCGCGAATGCTTGACCAGTTACTCCAACAGGGAGATGTTCAAGTAAACCGTTAATGGCAATATTAAAAAAGGTTGGACTAAGCACACTCCCCTGTGGAATGCCTTCTTCCTGAAGATACTCTGAATAGAAGGTAGACCCAATTCTAACTTTAAGGTACCGGTCAGACAGGAAGTCTTTGGCAAAATTAAACATATTGCCACCAATACGCCATTCAACCAGCTGCATTAAAATACTGCCCTCCAGGTAGTATCAAATGCTTTTTCCAGATCAAAGAACACTGCAATGGTTTGATTTTGGACTGCAAAAGCATTCTGAATCTCACGTGTGAGACATAATAAGGGATCCAAAGTACTACGATTCTTGCGAAGCCAAATTGCCTCTTCGACAACAGGCTCTTTGTTTCTAATAACCATATCAGACAAAAATTCACCATTCGTTCGTAAATCTTGAAGACACAGCTGGTAAGAGCAATAGGCCTATAACTTTTGGGATGACTAGGGTCCTTTCCGGGTTTTTAAAAAAGGAACTATAACAGAGTTTTTCCACAACTTGTATGAAGTCCCTGAGCCACCAGAATTCATTAAAACATCGAAAAAGAATTTTTTTGACTCCAGAGGTAAATGAGAAATCATGGCATAAATAATATCATCTTCTCCAGGTGATGTTGGAGAGGACAAAGATAAGGCATATTCGAATTCGACAATACTAAATGGAAGGTATGCCTCAGAGTTTAGAACAAACAGGCGGATTAACTATAGTCATGTTTCTAATATTGCGAAATTCAGGGGAGTAGTGACTGGGGCTGAAATGCTGGAAAAGTGCCGAGCAAAAGTCTCTGCCACCTCTCTTGCATCCGATATAACTACCAAGTTGATTTTCAAAATCGGTAAAGGAAGGAGAAGGGGAAAATTTCCCTAGTAATTTACGGATTCTATCCCAAACCAGAGAAAGTGGCGAGTTATACTTTAATTCTGATATGTACTTGATGAAGGATTCCCTCCTTGCTTCTTTAAAGACTTGCTTTTGTTTGGCGAGTTTTCTTGTATATATTCTATTAACTAAGACAGGACGCCTTCGATATCGCTTGTAACTAGCTCTTGCAATTTTCCTACTCAAGGCACATTTACTATTCCACCAAGGTACCAGTGGACGACGGGGTTTCCCTGATGTTTTAGGAATTGACATCATTGCCCCTTCAATCAATATACTAGCGAGATATTCGTAAGGCAGCTGAGGGGCAAGGAAATTCATTGGCCTTACGATTGACTTGGGTAGATTTTTCATACAGCTGCCAATCTGCCTCCTTTATCTTCCACTTGGGTAAAGATGGGGAGGGTGTATTTTTGTACATACTTGAGCTGGATGGGATAGTGGTCGCTCCCATAGAGATTTTCATCCACAGACCACTTATAGTCTAATCGTAATGACGATGAACATATTGTAAGATCAATTGCTGAACTAGAGTTATGGGCTACATCAAACCTTGTAGGAGAACCGTCATTCATTAAAACTACATCATTGCAATCTATTAATCTTTCAATTATAAGACCCACGGTGATCACACCTACCTTCCCCCCACAAAAGTATGTTTTGGCATTAAAATAAATCCATCATGAATGAAAGGCTGTAGGTAGTTGGTCTACAAGTGATTGCAAATCTTCAACCTCTAATTGTCTTGGATTGCCAGCTCTGTCCACCAATCGAGTTTCTAGGCCAGGTTCTAGATAAAGAGAGCACAAAGTGACCCATTTATTGATGAAAATCTGTGTTGCACAAGCTTGCAGTATGAGTCTAATTTGATAACTTTTTGCGGTAATGACTTGGCCGCAATAATACATGTACCACCATGAGAACGTTCACCTACAGGTGGTGGAGATCTGTGAAAAATAAAGTTCTGTTCCACAGTTAGGAGAAACATTACCAAGTTTAGTCTCTTGCAAACAAAGGGCAGCTAAATTATTGCTCCTTGAAAAGGACCCGGACCTGTTCTCTGTTTGAATGGAAAACCTCGTATGTTTCCACTGACATAGAGCCATTATTTACTATTCGATTTTTTTTTTTTTTTTTTTTTACTTTTGGACTTGGATTGGGCTGGTCTGGAAAGACTTGGTCTTGGTCTTTGTTTCATAGAAGAACTTGGCAGATCCTCAAGAGACCTGCTATTTCCTCTCTTGGGAACCCTACTATGGTGTGGGGATATAGGTGGAGATGATGAAGGAGTGCTGGGGTCTCTTATTTCTAAGAGGCACCGTCCTCTGCAGCATGCACCTGGAGCCTTATGAGGTGCAATGATCAAGGTGTCATTCTGGGACATACCCAGATCAGGCAGTGAAGCTGCCTGTGAGGCTTCTACATCAGAAGCCCGAGAGACCTCCCAGAAGCCCAGAGGAGGCCCATCGGGAGGGGACAAAGGAGCCTTCTTGGATGAAGGCGGAGATGCTGAAATGTACATTCGAGCTCAGAAGGGGATAGCTGAAGCTTTGGCTTTGAAGTTGGCATCCTAGTTTGATCATTTTTATTCGATTTTCCAATTTTCACTACATCACTATATTGAGGTCTTGGGAACAAAAGTCTTTTGCCAGGCCAATACTTAGATGTTCAGCATGAGCTTTCTCTATGGCTGCCACTTTCTTTTTAAATGACTCACATTCCTTATGCCTTGCATTATGATTTCCCTTACAATTTATACATAGTTGGATTAGAACATTCGCCTTCATGCTTTTGTAAAGAGCAGGCAGCACATAACTGGTTTCGAGTACACACCTTTGACGAGTGGCCATATCCAAAACATATGGGAGCATTGGAGTGGTCTATGCTTAAAAGGTCTAACATGAAATCTCTCCTTGTCAACATATACATAATCAGAACTCATCATTAGTTTAAGTGAAAATAATCATTCTTGACCTTGGAACCTTGAAAATCTTCCACACTTTATCATCACACATTTCCAGCAATTCCTCGTCAGACAGTTCATATAGGTCTTGACTGAAAAACCACACCCTTAGCATAACTAAAACTATAGTGTGGTTTGACCTCTTTTATCATATTAGTATTTTTCAGTTTAGAGATCATGTGGCCTTGTCTATAAGCTTTGCATGAACCAAAAAGGCTGTTCTTTCCAAATCTAGTAATATCTGAGTTAGTCATTGTTCCTACCAATGTTCTTAAATGTTTCTGAGTGAAAAAAGATTACAAAAGTCTGATTTAGTTGAAACAATCAGCCACCTGGCAGGTAGAGGTGTCCTCACCTTACATTTCCCATCTGAAGTTTTCCTGACTGACTCTAGCTGGATAAAAGGAATCTACTTCAATATTCTGGGCGGGGAATTTTATGAATTAATACACACTTTAATTTTTCCTTATGTGAACACTTGAAAGCATTCACGGCATTCTTATGATAGTAGTAAACTCAATCCAAAAACCCTCCAATATTGCAAAATCTTCAGTTTCACAATACTTAATAACTTTAATTTCACCATATCTTCCAAACATTTCCATAAATGCAACACAATTTAAATCTGAGGAGAGAGAATCAACATAAAGGATTCTCACACACTGCTAGAACTTTCCATAGCACATTCAAGGTCTTGCCATGGATTGTCCTGTCCGTGCCAGAGGTTTGAAGAGGAGGGTAGTGTCAGGAGGTCGCATTGTCCGGGGAAGTTTATCATAGGGTCGTTATTCATTAATCCTTAAGCAGAAATTTGAAAAACCTACTGCAAATCAGGCAGAAAACCAGGCCCCCCGCACCAACCCCTCTCTCACCAAAGACACTCAGCAGAGACTGACTCCCATATGTCCACTCCCTACCCTACCCCGAAGGGATAGCTCTACCATAACATGAGTGGCTCAAGTGTAAGCAAAACCTGCTTGATAGGACTGAGGGCATAACTAGTATGCAATCATCCCCATTCATGTTACAATAGAGGGCACACCGGAAAGAATGCCGAGAGTCCTATTGTAGAGACTATACCTCCCCGGATTCCGCAGGCAAGTCCCCCATAGGTAGTTTCCGCCCCGATGGATATTGCTATGAAAATCATATCAACATCCTCAGGGTCCAAACATACTCGAGAGGCGGACCAAACCTCTACAGTCTCTGCCATTTGGATCAAGAAAGAGCCAATGCGCAAGAGCCCAGCCCTGCCCAACCCGTAAGAAGGTTTTAGTGAAGAAGGGGGGGGACAGCTAGGTTGAGCAACTGAGTTAAAGATAGTAGAGAGAGGAAACAAATTTAAGTAAGAGGAAAATTGAGACTTTGGATTCGAACTGGGAGATATTTCTCCTAGTTCGAAAGCCCTCTTGCTCGCTATGCATTTTCAGCAGTCAGCTGAAAATGCATAACTTCGTCAAGGCAGTCTCAAATCAAGAAGGACCAGTTAGTAAGAGCCACAGATCAGATTATCAGTGAGAGATCAGCAGCAGTGACCATCAGAGAGAGACTAGAGACGAAGGAACCGACGAAGTATCAATCAAAGAAGAGTTGTTCGAGAGTTGGTTGGATATTGGTCTAGTCGTCTTCAGGAGTGGACGGCCGTGTTTCCTCGACGTCAAGCAGACTTCAGAGAGAAAAGAGTCATGCTAGAGGTTTTGGGGATTTCCTGTTTCCTGACTAAGTAGACTTAGAAAATTTCTGGGGCCGTACAAGTAGAATAGTTTCTGCAATACGGAGTCAAGAGGACGACTGCAATTGCCGCTCTACATTTATGAAGCCAGCGCGTCGAATCGCCAAATCGAGTAGGCAAGTACAGTATTTGAATTGCCTCACTGTTCCCCAGTTCATGCAGTGTAAGATTCTATCTTTTATGTAAATAGGAGATATCATTCTGCATTTACCTTTGTTAGTAAGCTTGTAATTAAACCTTTTTTGTTGTGTTAGTGTTTCTTTCTATATTCGTATCCCCAGTTGCAACTGTTTGTGTTGATATATTTTTTTATTATTTCATATCGCAACCTGAAGCGGACCTCTCTCAGAGGTCGTAACACTGTGTCGACCCTGGCCAGGATATTTCGACACCGTAAACATTGTCTCTGAGATCTCAGAGGCTGTAACATGGTGATCGAGCTGCAACGTCTTGACCAGTGGTCTCCTTGCGGAGAAGAAGCTGGGGGACCAAAAAAACGGACGGAGCGTTGGTCTCCCCTGCGGCAGGGGACCTTCCACCCCCTGCTATGAGCACTCCTTACCCTGCCTACCAGCAAAAACAAAAACCGGTAGGCTGGGAGTACTGCAGGCAATCACCAACCCATGGTGACGATCGAGCTGGTGTGATGGTAATTGCTTCATAGCAAAGGAAGATAAAGGAAAGGAGAATGCATTTTCGAGAAGTTCTGCAGTAAGGAAGTTTCGCGCCCGTGTTGGAGGCGTCTTTTCCTCGCGGCTGTTTCTGGAATCGTCAGGCGTGTTCTGGAGCGCAAAAACGCGCCAACGTTATGTGAGAAACGCCGCGATTTCTGATGCAATACCTAGTCTAGATTCATCTAAGAAATTCTAGCAAACTCGGGAACCTGTGACGCTCGCCGTAGGCTCCAGACCCCCAGATGCCATATAATACGACGAGGAAGTAGGAGCAAATTAACAGTGATCGTAGAAGGAAGAGATCGTTAAAGAGAGGAGATCACCAGTTAGTAAGAGCCACAGATCAGATTATCAGTGAGACATCAGCAGCAGTGATCGTCAGAGGAGACTAGAGACAAAGGAACCGACGAAGTATCAATCAAAAGTAGAGTTGTTCGAGAGTTGGTCGGATATTGGTCTAGTTGTCTTCAGTAGTGGATGGCCGTGTTTTCTCGACGTCGAGCAGACTTCAGAGAAGAAAAGGTCCTGCTATAGGTTTTGGGTAATTCCTGCCTTTCAAGTAGACTAGTTTCTGCAATACGGAGTCAAGAGGACGACTGCAATTGCCGCTCTACTTTTTTGAAGCCAGCGCGTCGAATTGCCAAATCAATTAGCAAGTATTTGAATTGCCTCACTGTTCCCCTAGTTCATGCAGTGTAAGATTCTATCTTCTTATGTAAATAGGAGATATCATTCTGCATTTACCTTTGTTAGTAAGCTTATAAATAAACCTTTGTTGTGTTAGTGTTTCTTTCTATATTCGTATCCCCAGTTTCAACTGTTTGTGTTGTATATTTTTTTTATTATTTCATATCGAACCTGAAGCAGACCTCTCTCAAGAGGCCGTAACATTGTGTCGACCCTTTTCCAGGATATTTCAACACAGTAACATTGTCTCTGGATCTAGAGTCTGTAACATTGTTTGTGGCAACCTTGCCATTGATATCAACACTTTAACAGTTTGAAACAGGGAGAATATAGAAAGAATCAGAAAATGAGTGAGATGGTGAGAAAGAGTTTATTGAGTCAGGTAAGCTACTAGGTCTAGAGGGGAATGATCTCCGTGAGTATGTTTGAAAAGAAAGAAAGAGAAAAGTATGAGAGAGAGAGAGAGAGAGATGAGAGAGAGAGAGAAATAATGAAAATGCAGCAGGAAGAAAGAGAAAAGGTACGTATGCAAGAGCAGGAAGAGAGAGAGAAAGAAACGTATGCATGAGTTGGAAATTGCTCGGTTAAGGAAATAAATACTCGTAACAGTCAGACAGGCGAAACTGATAGGTTAGGTATGAGTGCAGTGTTAAAATTAATACAAGTTTGATGAGAAGATGTTACGACATATTTCATGTGTTTTTGAGAAGTTAATGGAAAGAGTAGTTCTCCTAAAGAAACGTGGACTTTATTTTTTGCAGTCAGTTTTTGAGTGGTAGGGCACTTACTGTGTATAGTTTGCATGTCTAAGGAGGAATGTGATAATTATGATATTGTGAAAGAAACTGTTTCTTAGCGCGTATAGGCTAGTACCGGAGGCATACCGTAAGAAATTTAGAATTTGAAAAAGGATGAAAATATTACGTAGTAGAATAGGGTAAGAAGTTAGATACTGTTTTTTGATTGGCTAACTTCTGCTAAGGTTGAGGATTTTGACGGTTTGAAGAACTTAGTGTTGTTAGAAAACTTCAAAGAATAACATATCCCCCCTGAGATTAAACTTACTTTATAGAGGATAGGCGAGAAAGTATCTTTTGCAGGAGCAACTAGGCTAGCTGACGAATATAGTCTAACTCATAATTTGAGTGTTAGTAAGAAACGAAATGATCCTTCGTCTGGTAGAGTACAAAGCAGTAAAGGTTTCAGTTTTTAGTAATAGCAATGCGAGTAAAAGTGACTATTCCTGTTATACATGCGGGAAAAACCTGGTCATACGTCTAAGGTTTTGTAAGAGTAAACTGGCATCTAGTGGTCAGATTAACTTGTTTCCGATGTAATGGGAAAGGGCATTTAGCGAGAAATTGTGCATTAGTAGAAGGATGGTAAGAAACCAGTGTCTCTAGTTAACCTTTCATCAAGTAGGAATGATGTGATGAGAGAAACATAGGAAGTTTTTGGTAAATTTCTGTCAGAAGGCGGTAGTTTCCTCTCTTGGAGTAGATTCGAGAGAAGTAGTCTTGCTTCGAGACACAGGGGCTGCTGTCTCACTGATTCGAAGAGTGTGTGTGCTGAACAGGGCAGAAATCAATATGGAAGAGAAAGTCATGTTAGGTGGATTTCCTAGCACTTGTGTTCTTGTCCTTTGTTGAAGTTGAATTTAGAAAGTCAGCTAGTGTCATGAGAAGTAAAACTTCCAGTTGTGGACAGTTGCCCGTCGAAGGCGTTGACATTATTGTCGGTAATGACTTAGCTTTATCCAAGAATGTGAATCCTGTTGTGAGGAATATTCCAGTGCCTGAAATGGTAGTAACTAGGTCGGATTTAGATACAGACGTAGACTACGGTCATAATTTGTTCGTGGATTCGAACGAGTGTAAGTTCGTGGATTCGAACGAGTGTGATAGAGGTAGCAAGGTTGATCTTGGCATGAGTGTGGCTGAGAGACCTAACTCTATCGTTGACAGTGATAGCCAAGGGGAAGGCGTAGCTGTCGAGAGTAACATAGTAAATGTGCCAGTATCTAGTTCTAGTTACGGTGATGAATTAGGCTCTAACGTTTTGGATAAGGATGAGCTAGTCAAGTTGCAGAGAGAGGATGAGACACTAACCCGAATTTTTTAATGTGAGCTGGATGATGATCTCGATGATGTGTGTAAGGAAACTTTTTGTGTAAAGGACAAAGTTTTGTGTCGTTATGTTCGTCCTGAGTCAGGTAGTAAAAAGGAAGTCACAGAACAATTAGTAGTTCCTAGGAAGCTTCGGGAACTAGTTTTGAAGTTATCACACGATGAGCAAGGTCATTTGGGAGTAAATAAAACTTTCAAGTGTATTAGTAGGACGTACTTTTGGCCTAAGGTGAAAAATGACGGGAAGAGGTATGCGTTAAACTGTCATGAATATCAAATTGCCGGGAAACCGATTCAGTAATTACCGAGTTCAGTTGTGAAATATTCCTTCAGTAGCTTATCTTTTGATAATGTAATTATAAAATATGTTCGGAACTTTGCCTAGAAGTAAGGGTAGAGATGATTGCATAACTAATCTTGAGTATTATAAAAACAATCTAAGAGATGTTTGGCAGCTTGCGGAGGAGAACTGGAAGCGCTTGGCACTTAGCGAAAGAAAACCCGAATGAAAGTCAAGGGGGAACTGAAGGAAACCTTAATCTTAGAACAAACAAGAGAAGTTTTGTGTGTAAGAGATAAAGTTTTAGTACTAGTCTCGAGAGAAAGTCCCTTTTTATCTTATAAGTTCGAAGGTCCTTTTTTAATTTTAGAGAAGAGGGGAAAATACATTATAGAATTAATGTGGGTAAGAGTAGAGCAAAGGCAATGAATGTAAATTTGCTTCAGAATTATAAACAACGCCCCGTGCCGTGGCCTCCGCCGTGTAACAGTGTTACTGAGTGAGATTAGTTTTGGGAAAAACACAAGAGGTGTTTTAGTATTTGTAAGTTTTAAGCAGAGTTCAGAAAATGGAAAAAGTACAGAGGAATAAGGATAATGTATTAGCTGATAGCCTCTCTAGAGTTTTCTCAGAATGAGTAGCCTAATAACCGTTTTCTGTTATTGCACGAGTGAGAATGTGAGTGGGGAAGTGTGCGTGTTTTGACTGGTATTAAAGCTTTATGCAGAATTGTTTCCCCCCCGCTGTTTAATTCTTGCTTCTCTTCACAGAAAAAAAATAAAAATCAGTTGATTTATTTTTTTTCTCTTTTGGGGGGGGGTGGGTGATGGTAATTGCTTAATAGCAAAGGAAGATAAAGGAGAGGAGAATGCATTTTCGAGAAGTTCGGCAGTAAGGAGGTTTTCGCGCCCGTGTTGGAGGCGTCTTTTCCTCATGGCTGTTCTGGAAATCGTCGCTGGGCGTGTTGTGGAGCGCAAAATGCGCCAACGTTACGGGAGAAACGCTGCGATTTCTGATGCAATACCTCGTCTAGATTCATTTAAGAAATTCTAGCAAACTCGGGAACCTGTGACGCTCGCCGTAGGCTACGCCCCCAGAGTGCCGTATAAATACAACGGAGGAAGTAGGAGCAAACAGTTGATCGTAGAAGGAAGAGATCGTTAACGAGAGAGATCACCAGTTAGTAAGAGCCACAGATCAGATTATCAGTGAGACATCAGCAGCAGTGATTGTCAGAGAGAGACGGTTCCTTCTCTCTAGAGAAGGAACCGACGAAGTATCAATCAAAAGAAGAGTTGTTCAAGAGTTGGTCGGATATTGGTCTAGTTGTCTTCAGTAGTGGAACGGGCCGTGTTTCTCGACGTCGAGCAGACTTCAGAGAAGAAAAGGTCTTGCTAGAGGTTTTGGGTAATTCCTGCCTTTCAAGTAGACTAGTTTCTGCAATACGGAGTCAAGAGGACGACTGCAATTGCCGCTCTACTTTTTTGAAGCCAGCGCGTCGAATTGCCAAATCGATTAGCAAGTATTTGAATTGCCTCACTGTTCCCCCAGTTCATGCAGTGTTAAGATTTCTATCTTCTTATGTAAATAGGAGATACCATTCTGCATTTACCTTTGTTAGTAAGCTTATAAATAAACCTTTGTTGTGTTAGTGTTTCTTTCTATATTCGTATCACCCCAGTTTCAACTGTTTGTGATGATATTTTTTTTGTATTATTCTTTCATATCGAACCTGAAGCGGACCTCTCTCAGAGACCGTAACATTGTCGACCCTTTCCAGGATGTTTCGACACCGTAACATTGTCTCTGAGATCTGCAGGTCTGGTCCAGCAGTCTCCTTGCGGAGAAGTGCTGGACCGAGGACAGTAGTGTAGGTCTCTCTGCGTCAGGGGAGCTGCTACCAGTCGTGAGAGGCTTCCGGTACTGGTGGGAGCGATGGTCAGGTGACTGGTAGTGTCCACTAACGAGGTGAGAACGAGCACAGTCCTCTCGACACGCCACGGTACCAGGTCCAAGCCCAGCCCAGGTCCAGGTGAGGCTTGGACCTGGTGTCCAGGCCCAGGCGAGTCTGGATCAGGTCCAGGCGAGGCTGGACCCGGTGACCAGGGGGGACCTCTTCCCAGCCTCGCTACGTGAATGGTCTGGTGGGAACTGCGCGAGTGATCGCCGGGTCTGGCGAGTCACCTGAGCGACTTTTACCATCCTTCCGCTCCGTGCCTGAGTCCTGACACGGTGAGCGTACTCAGCAGTCTGGACCTTGGCTGCACGTTCACCTGTAGGTGACTGTACCACTCCGACGCTCGCAAGCGAGCGGCCGAGACGGTTCCCGGTGCAGAGGTACCAGCAGTAGCCGTACCCCTACGGTCCCCCGTCGTCTTCTTCCCTGGGAAGGAGAGACGGGCCCCCGGAGGAACGGGAGGATCAGCAGAAGACCCAACCTGTCTCACCGGAGCGAGACAGACCCATAGAAGTCTCTGTGCGAGACTTCTTGGGGGGGGGGGGGGGGGGGGGGGGGTGGGGGGGGGGGGGGGGGGGGGGGGAGGCCACCTTCTACTCAGCTGGGGGGCCTTGGAAGTCGAAGGGGAAGAGGCAGCAGAAGTCAATGACGAAGACGACAACAGAGAAGATGATGACACCTTCCTCTTCCTGGACTTCCTTTTTGCCAGCTTCCTCAGGACAAATGACAGGTCCTCCATCCAGGACGGAGTTGGGGGCAGTTGCGGTAGCCAAACCACGGCCCAACTGCACCTGTCCGGAGGGACCTGCGGGCAGCAGCAGTGGAGAGAACGCTTCCTCAAGGAGGGATACAAAACTCTTGAACGCCTGGCAGGCGAAGCGTCTGCCACCACCAAGACTGGTCGGTTACGCGAACTGACCGTTGTCTGGGTGGGGCTGAGCGTGTACCTGACAGGAGACAGCTGATACCGTCCTCCGACTCTTCCAAGTCCTGAGGTCCTTTAACAATAGGAATATAACTTAGCGGCAGCTGAAACGGTCGTAAGTCTTCGAACAAGGGAATTCGGTAGTTAACTGCTTGTCCCGCAAGTTAGCGGTCAGCTCGACTGCGAGGAGAGGATGCACTTTGCTTTAGGCCCAGGAAAACGCAGAGTGGGCTCCTTTTTTTTTGGCATGAGGTGGGGACTATGTGTAAAGGACCTCAGGATTGTATAGTTCGGAAAAATACAGTTTTTGACAAATTGTTATTTGTTCCAGTACGTATACAAACCTTTGGTCCTTTAACAATAGGAAGACTCTCTTATTGGTGGGTGGAATCTGAGTCTTATGAACAGACTGGTGTTCGTCCTACCTTGGTTCCCGCCTCTCTTCGACTTCTTCCCAGATCCTCCTCGAGAGAAGGACTGGAGGAGGGCTGGTTACGGTCACTCCTTACTGACGAAGTCGAAGGCAGACGATCGTCTTAGCCACAGAGGAAGCGCCAGCTAAACTCTTGGGCTTTAGCCGCAGTAGTTCGAGGTTGCCCAGCCACCTTCGAGACTGCCTGGTGGACTAAACGGTTCACTGTCATCAGTGGGCCATCGTTCCACCGCAGCGTCCACCATCTCTCTGGGGAAGAGAGAGGAGGAACTCCACACCGGTCCGTTGCGAAGACCCAAGGCTGCCTCTCACCCAGCCGCCCTGATTACTCGGGTGAGGACAGCATCCCTACGCCTGAAAAACCAGGTTGGCCCACAGGTTAGCGTCTGCTGGGCCAGGTAGGAAATACCCCTACCTCCAAAAGCCAGGTTCCCCTTTAGGAGTGATGTTTTCCCGAGGCAGCCGCAGCTTTCGACACTGTGAGGGACCACAGGTCGATCCAGGAGACTGCTTGGAATGCTGCCATTACGGTAGACTCCAAGGCAAGTGCCTCCTGCTGCGAGAACCAGATGTTTCTCCGACAGGAGCTGCTGCAGACACCCCCGGAGTTAGCCTACCTAGCTCTGGGTTAACCTGTTTGGGCAGCAGAGGATCTTCTGAAGGCACGTAAAAACGCCTCTGTCGTGGGGGATTAGTGGGGGAAGGAGCTTGGATGACCTACCGGACCGAAGCGAACCCTCCTGTCCGGAGACAAGAGCGTCCACCTGGCTCAGTACACTATCAGCCAAGGCTGATCGCTCCTGGCAGACCCACCGTCGTCCTGGGTTTCTTTTTGGGTCCCCCCCAGAACGACTCCAAACCCCAATGTGGGCTCAGAGGGTGGGAGTGGCGATCCTTCCCCAAGGTCGTTGTGCTGACGAATCAGCGCAATAACCTCCAAAAAAGACCTCTGGATCTCGGGAGTGACTGCATCCTGCGGAGACAGACCACCAAGCCTATCCAGCGAGAACGCCTCCCGAGAACCTCCTCCTTCCACAGGAGGGACCACAACAGACCCCTCATGGTCTCCTCCTGCCACTTGCGCATACGATCTGGTCGGTCCGAGGACCGTGCCAGGTTCGTAGGGCGTTTGTTGTGGCGGATCGCCTCGCTCTTCCCAATGTAGCCCGAAGAAGTTGAAGGGATAGGAGAGGAAGACCTGACGCTCCCCCCCCCACCAGCAGAACCAGTGTGCTGAGGGGGCTGCAGGCGGGTTGGGGATCGAGCTGCAGGCAGGTTGGCGATCGAGCTGCATGCCTAGTCGAGCGGCTGGACTGAGAACAGCGGCGACGGTCCCGAGCGTCAGAAGAGCTGCTGCTAGTCCCCCTCTCTGACCAGTCCTGGTGGGAGTGGCGGTTCAGGGGACCGGCAGAGTCCGCTGTCGTGGTGGGAGAGCGAGGCCTGTCCTCACGGCGAGTCACGCCACTTGGGACCAGCCGATGGCTGGTTCAGAGGCGACCGAGGGACCGCTTCCTTGCCTCAGCCCGCGGATGGTCTGGGACTGTCGCGTCAACCCCTGGGTACCAGCGGCTCGCCACAAGAGCAATCGCTGGCCTGGTGGGAGTCACCTGGGTGACTCCCACCAGTCTTCCGCCCTGTGCCTGGATCCATGGCGCTGAGCGGACTCGGTTTGCCTGGTCTTGGCTGCACGGTACCCGTGGGCGACCATACACTTGTTACCTCTCGAACGAACGAGAGGCCGGGACGGTACCTGGCACCGAGGCAGAACCTCTGGCACCAGGCAAGGAGGTACCGGTGTTAGCCGGCATCCTCTGGTCCCCGTCTTCTTCTTCCTTGCGGAAGGAGAGACGGGACCCGTTCCCGAAGGAACAGGAGGACCAGCGGAAGTCCCACCCTTCCCACCGGAGTGGGAAGGACCCTTAGAAGTCTCGAGCGAGCCTTCTTAGGGGAGGAGGAGACAACATCTTCTTCGGCTGTGGGGCCTTAGAAGTCGAAGGGGAAGTGGCGGCAGACGACGATGAAGACAGCTTCCTCCTCTTCTTCTTATTTGTCAGCTTCCTCATGACCACTGTCAGGTCTTCCATCCAGGACGGAGCCAGGGGCAGTTGCCAAAGCAAACAGGGCCCAACTGCACCTGTCCGGAAGGACCATGGGGTGGGGGCAGCAACACCATGGGCAGGAACAACAGTGGCAGGGACTGGTACTGGAACTGGAGTGGCAGCAGAGTCAGGAACAGTTTGGCAGGACAAAAAATCAGCGGCATCCTCGGTACTGGAGACAGGGTCCAGGGGAGAGCTCTTGGGACACCGGAAGTCAGGGGCCGAAGCAAGGGCGGCAAAACCAGGTGGCGGCGCCACAGCGTGCGGCTTGAACTCCGTCAGCGGCGCCTGCACAGCAGCTGTCAGGGTAACCATGGCCACGTGCGGTGTGTACACCAGGTGAGGCAGAGCAGCGTAGCCAGGCGTGGATACCGTCGTGGTTGTAGTGGTGGTCGGGCCGTGCATTACTGGTCTGGCCCCCCTCGCCAGATGACTCAGCAGCCCCCTGAACCGTCGGTGTCCCTTGAAGCCCACAGCGAGTACCAGACCCGACCAAGATCGTCCCCCGTGGCAAGCATACCTGAAGAAGGAAAGAGAGTCGGGTTAGTAAGGGGGGGTTGACAGTTTCCACCCCAAGTGAACGGAAGACCCCGAATACAGATGGATGTCGGGGTACCTGCACACCCCCCACCTCCAGCTCGACTGATCGAGCGAGGAGAAGAGCGAGATACCTCCCCAAAGGGGGAAGGAGCCATACAAGGGAGCTGAGATGGAGGGAAGAAAGAAGAAGACGTTGTCCATGACCAAGGAAGCCCAGGAGAATCCTCCGATGACTCCTTGGCCAGCTTACGCGGCTTCTTCCTCCCCCCATAGTGCTCCCACTACTCCTCCGACCAGACAATACACAAATCACAAGGCTAGGTGCGAGAGCCATTCTCGCCCTCGACACTGAGTACACAGTTCATGAGGGTGTACCTCAACAGAGGACCGAAAGGCCCCACACTTACGGCCCTCCACACCAGGGCACAGTCTGCAGGTGATTTGGGGGGGCGAGGGGTCCTCTCCGGCTCTCGGGATTCCATTTCGAATCACAAAAATCACAAATCACTGTATGATAAACAAAAACACAGTCGTACTTACGTACAGTAGAGACCGGTTCACGACGTATTAGAACTCGACATAATCAGATTTCGCCACTAAATTTCCAATAAACTTTGTATCTGTTTTCAAACCAAAAAACCAGTTTCCGACCCGCGACCATATGATGTTGTAAACAAAACTGTTTCCGCAAGCCGCCGCTAGTTGGCTTCATCCAGTGCTACCAAATGTAGCATAATTTCATGTTTTTTTTAGCATAATTTGACCCAAGAATTGGAGCTTAGCATAATTTCTTTCACACTTAGGGTTCTAGTACAATTTTAGAATATTGTTTTCACTAAAATTTTAAATAAAATGCAGAAAATGCCTCAATTTCATACACAGCTATAGTGAATGTATCTTCATAGTGAAATTGCCTCAAAAGCAGCACTAACAAATGAGTTAATTGCTAAGTTTGAACGCAACTAAGGAATGTTAAATTTTGTGAATATAATAAATACCCTACGTGGCATGACAAACGATCAGTAAGTGTTAATAATGTTTTTTCTTCATGAGTAAAGAATTACTTTTTTTCCTTTTTAAGTTTTATTTTTTTCAGTAGTTGTCAAAATTTTAATTATGTCTGAAGTGATTTTCACACAATTTTCAAGTATTTATTCATTTTTTATGTGATCTGTTAAAGAAAAATAGTGTTTCAGTGGCATGATAATGATCAAGTAATAAGTACGTAGTTTTTCTTGAGTAGAGACTGGTTTGTTTGTTTACCTTTTTTTTAGTTTTAATTTTTTCAGTAAATATCAGTAAATAACAAAATGTTATATTTGAAGTAATTTCACACATTTTCAAGTATTAATTAATTGTTTATATGACCTGTTAAAGAAAAATGGTTTCTGAGTGGCATGATAATGATGCAGTAATAAGTAAAATTTGTTGTTTTTCTTCACATTTTGTATGTGTGATCTTCACACATTTGTCAAATAGTATATAGTGATTGCATATCAAATAGTGTACTAGTAAAATGATTGCGTATGTGATCTATTAAAGAAAAATGGTATGTTTTATTACGAGTTTCCTAACATGTAAAGATCATCAAATTATTAGTTATAATATTGTCTGTTCGTCACTTTGTATCATTTCACCTATATAGTAAATGTTTTTAAATTTCCATTACATCGTTGTTTTAGCTCAAATGTATTAGAGAAATGAGATAATGATATATTAATAGCATAATTCTGGCACAAAATTGCACCATATTTGGCATAAATTCTTGCTTGGACCGACTAGCATAATTTAGCAAAACGGTTGGTAACACTGGTGACGCACTCAGCATTGTTTTAAAGTCTGCAACTAATGTTTACAAACATTCAAACATGTGTCATGTCTTGTACACCTTGCGCGCATTTCGTTTGCTTTTTCGGTGTTATCAACTCTATACGCAGTTACCTTTTTGATTCATCATGGGTCCCAACATTACTACTGGCTATCTATTAAGACCTTTGGCTATTGTTAATCTCTGAAATAATAAGGAAA
Organism: Macrobrachium nipponense; assembly: GCF_015104395.2. Taxonomy (NCBI): domain Eukaryota; kingdom Metazoa; phylum Arthropoda; class Malacostraca; order Decapoda; family Palaemonidae; genus Macrobrachium; species Macrobrachium nipponense. The sequence goes on along the minus strand of NC_061092.1, from coordinate 49,473,407 downwards.
ATGTTTACATGGCATCTCGCGTTTTCCTTCAAAATGTTTCCATCATTTCCAACTCCAAAATAAACCTTAAGTTTCGTCTATCCTCTCCTCTGCATGAAAGTGATGAGCGATAAAGATTTAATCAAGCACCCTTGCTTGATTTTTTTCAAGCGTAGACACATTCTAAAACCATGCTCACACTTGAAGGCGCGCGTTTCAGTAGCAAATGCAATATGTATTTAAGTGTTAGGTTTGGAGTGAAGGCAATGTTAAGTATGTAGGTTACATGTGCGGTTCGGTAGCGAATGCAATCTTTAAGCTTTGTTAAGCTTGCCGGTAAAGAAGAAGTTAGTCATAGCTTATATCAGAGAAGCCACTATGCCATATTAAGTGCGTAGTAATTAAGAAATTAAGAAGAATCTTTTATGTCGTACTGTAATACGTCAATGTTTACATGTAAGATTGGTAGTGAAACCAGTTACATACGTAACATGTTCGGTTCGGTAGCAACGCAATCTAAAGCTTTTTAAGCGTGCCGGTAAAGAGGTTAGCCTTAGTTTAACTCAGAAGCCGCTACGGTATACATAATTATAGAAATTAAGTAGATTCTTTTATGTCTACTGTAAAAATATGTCATTGTTTACGTGTGAGATTTGGTAGTGAAACCATTGTCACATACGTAACGTGTGTCCGTCGGTAGCGAATGCAATCTTAATCTTTGTTAAGCTTGCTGGTAAAGAGGAGGCTAGCCTTAGCTAAGCAGAGAAGCCGCTATGGTATAGATAATTATAGAAATTAAGACTACTCTTTTATGTCTACTGTAAAAAGACGTCAATGTTTACGTATGAGGTCTGGTAGTGACACAGTTTACATATGCAACGCGTGCGTGGTAACGAACGCAATCTTTATGCTTGGTTAATAAGCGTCCTCGTAAAAAAAAAAAAAATCAAGAGATGCTGGTACGTAATGGTATAGTAATTAAAGACATTAAGAAGATTCTTTTACTTATACGTACCGTATATATGTACCAGCAGTACCATAATAATTGTCAAGTCCAATAAGCTTGAAACTAGCCCTGATATTGGACAATTTGCCGTAAAAGACACACCTTTTATAAGGACATTTATTTTGAAACAAAATCGTTAGTATCATAACATTACATTTACTGAAAGATAATTTTCAAGCGATTTTGTCTACAGTATTGCAGTTCGACTCCGTAAAATATTTACATAAATTAATATCGAATTGTAAGCGTTTTAGGCTTATAGCGACGATATGGTTTGTTTACTACCATAGTCCTGATATAAACCACCAGGGCTGCGCTATGGTTGTTTACATCTTTAAATGCCGACTTACTATAGGCAAATTTTTGCAAGTTTTTGATAAATATAAATTGGTTTAATTTGTTTTAATAGTTTATTAATTTACTGTAATAATTAGACTTGCTTTTCAATGTTTTTATTATGTTAGCAACACGTTTTATGCCTACCCACTACATACGTTCTACTTACTATTTCCTAGGTAGCCTATGGCACTTGGTCAACAATCGGTTGGACGCAGGCTAGTTTTCTTTTGTACTGTATATTATACATTTAAAATTATAAATATACGTTTAACATATTTAACTTTTAACTTATTAGTTGTAATTTACATGTAATGTATTGTATAAAAGGCAAGGGTTAGGTAATAACTGTTGGTCAAGAACGGATTAATCCATTTCAGTTATTTCTTATGGGAAAAAGGGAAAAAACTTGATTCAGTTCTCGAAATAATCGAATTTCGATGCTCCTTCTGGAACGAATTATTGTCGAGAACCGAGGCTCTACTGTATATACCTTGCTTAAATACACACAGTAAGAAGAGAAAGAGAGAAAAGTCTTCACGCAGTGAAGCAGATCAAGCATACAACAAGAAGCGGGCAGAGGCGAGCAACACATTTATCCACCAGCGCGGCCGAAAGCAAAGTGAATCCTCTCCTTGCAGTTGAGCTGACCGCCAACTGCCGGACAAACAGTTACCTACCAACTCCCTTGTTCGAAGCTTACGACCGTTCAGCTGCCGCTAAGTTATATTCCTATTGTTAAGGACCGAGGGTTTGTATACGTACCGGAAACAATCTCACTTCGAAAGGAGAGTAGAGGTCTTGAGCTCCTGCTATCACCACCAACTCCTCATAACTGATGACCATCTCCGTGTCAGGACGTGTTAAAGTACTTTTTTTTTTTCGTTTTTCGGAGGGTGGCCAAAAACGCAGTAGTCAGTGAGTTCGCCAGTCCAGTCGGTTGTTCACCCTAGTTGTAAGTAAAAATTTCGAAAACGTCATAGGGGTAGTGTGTGCACTGCATTGGCCATACTTTTCACTACCCACTGTTTAATCTTAAAATATGGCCTTAATCCTAACCGGAACAAATACTACTTCGAAAAGTAGAGAAGAGGTCTTGAGCTCCTGCTATCGCCAACAACTACTCATGACTGATGACCATCTCCGGTGTCAGGATGTGTTAAAGTACTTTTTCGGAGGGTGGCCACAAACGCGGTAGTCAGTGAGTTGGCCAGTCCAGTCGGTTGTTTACCACCCTATAGGCAACAAATGTTTTATTGTGCTGATTTCAACTGCAATCTTGAGTAAGATCAATATATGTTACATATATACGCTATCATTGTTTCAAATGAGTGCTGGAAGGCTGAGAAAGATGGTGGCTTGGCTGTGGTCACGAACAACACCTCATGCGGTTGCCCCCACATTGGATTTAAAAAACGACGTGAAAACATATTTTATGAAGAGCACACATGCTTATTTTAGTTCGTATGGCACTTTCATATATAACATGTTGACGAAACTTCATTCTTTTGAATGGCATGCCAATCACGACCTGCCACTGCTGAACTGGTTGCTCACCTGCCGAGACAGGAACTGTCTTGCTGCCTCCCTGAACCTGCTGATCGGCAAATCTGCGGGGAAGACTCGCCCTGCTACCGTATCGATCAGCATGCACAGGTACTTCATCCTCTGCTTGGGTACGAGATCCGACTTCTCGTAATACACTACGATCCCCAGATCGCGGCAAAATTCGAGGAGTCAGCCCCTGTCCTGTAGCAACTGTGAGCGGGAGCTCGCCAGGTCTAACCAATCGTCGAGAAACCTCAGAAGTCGTATCCCTACGAGTGGGCTCAAGCCGCCCGACACCAGCGTGGACACTCGGCGTGAACACCTGTGGGGTGGTTGAGAGGACCGAAACAAAGTGCCCTGAATTGGTACACCATCCCGTCGAGGATGAAGCGTTGGTACTTCCTGGAGGATTGATGTATGGGCATCTGGAAATATGCGTCCTTCAGATCCACAGAAAGCATGAAGTCGTTCTCCCTGATGGAATCGAGCACTGAACGTACCGTTTCCCTCAAGGGAGAGAGATCGTTCACCGGGCGCCACCAGCCCCCCCGAGGACTGTTCACCAGGAAAAGTCGACTGTAGAAGCCCGGCAAACAGATCCTTTATGGCCTCCACAGCAGGTTTGCTCAGCATACCTTCTACTTCCTGCCGAAGCGCCACGTCCTTGGTCGAACAAGGAACATACGTCTGAAGGTGGACCGGGTTGGAGGTGAGGGGTGGTCCGTGTACTCGAAGGGTTAGTAAATATCCCTCTAGAAGGACGTTCACAATCCAGGTTTCAGCCTGCCGTAGCAACCCCCCACTTCCGGCAGCAGGTGGTGAGGGGAACGCCGTCCCTAGCGTTTCCTGCCTCTCTTTGACTTCTTCTTCCAGATCCTCCTCGAGAGAAGGACTGGGAGGAGGGCTGGTTACGGTCGCTCCTTACCGAAAAAGTCGAAGGCAGAGTCTTTCCTCCGGGCTTTGACGAAGCAATCGTCTTGGCTGCAGAGGAAGCGCTAGCCAAGCTCTTGGGCTTAGCCACAGTTGCTTGAGGTTGCCCAGCCACCTTTGAGACTGCCTGGTGGGGACAAGACGGTCACTGTCGTCAGTGCGCCGTTGTTCACTGCAGCGTCCCACTATCTCTCTGAAGAGAGAGGAGGAACTCTGCACTGGTCCGTTGCGAAGACCCAACGGCTGCCTCTCACCCAGCCGCCTTGGTCACTCTGGTGAGGACAGCGTCCCTACGCCGAAGAACCAGGTTGGCCCACAGGTTAGCAGTCTGGTGGGTCTCCTTCAGGAGTGATGTTTCCCCAAGGAGGCGCGGATTTCGACACTGAGGGACCCACAGGTCGATCTAGGAGACTGCTTGAACTGCTGCCATTGCGGTAGACTCCAAGGCAAGTGCCTCTTGCTGCGAGAACCAGAGGTTCTCCGACAGGAGCTGCTGCAGAAACACCCCCGGAGTTAGCCTAGCTAGCTCTGGGTTAACTGTTTGGGCAGAGAATCTTCCACAGGCACATAGAATCTCCTCTGTTGTGGTAGAGGTGGGGGACGAAGCTTGGCTGACCTGCCGGACCGAAGCGAACCCTCCTGTCCGGAGACAAGAGCTTCCACCTGGCTCAGTACACTATCAGCCAAGGCTGATCGCGGCAGACCACTGTCGTCCTGGGTTCCTTCTTAGGACCCCAGAACGACTCCAAACCCGATGTGGGTTCGGAAGGTGGGAGCGGCGATCCTTCCCCGAGGTCGTTGTGCTGACGAATCAGCGCAATAACCTCTGAAAATGACCTCTGGATCTTGGGAGTGACTGCATCCTGCGGAGACGGGCCGTCAAGCCATCCAGCGAGAACGCCTCCCGACGAGAGCCTCCTCCTTCCACAGGAGGAAACCACAATAGACCCCTCCTGGTCCCCTCATGCCACTTGCGCATAAGATCTGGTTGGTCCGAGGACCGTGCCAGGTTTGTAGGGCGGGCGTGTGGTGGGATCGCAAGGGTGCACTCTGATTGCCTCGCTCTTCCTGGTGTAGCCTGTGGAAGTTGAAGGGATAGGAGAGGGAGACCTGACGCTGCCCCCCCACGCCCACCGGCAGAAACCAGTGTGCTGAGGGGGGGGGCTGCAGGCGATCGCCAACCCGCGGTGGCGATCAAGCGGCAGGCCTAGTTGACTGGTCCCGAGCGTCAGAAGAGCTGCCTGCTGGGTCCCTCTCTCCGCCTGGTCCCAGTGGGAGACTGCGGTCAGGGGACCTGCAGAGTCCGCTGTCGGGGTGGGAGCGAGGCCTGTCCTCACAGCGCGTCACGCTGCTTGGACCAGCCGAGGCTGGTTCAGGCGACCGAGGGGACCGCTTCCTTGCCTCAGCTCGCGGACGGTCTGGGGTGGGACTGTCGCTTGTCAACCCCTTGGGTCACCAGTGGCTCACCACGAGAGCGATCGCTGGTCTGGCGGGGGAGTCACCTGGATGACTCCCTCCAGTCTTCCCCTAGATCCTGGCGCCGAGCGGACTCGGTTGCCTGGGTCTTGGCTGCACAGTCACCCATGGGCGACCGTACACTCGGTACCTATCGCGAACAAGAGGCCAAGACGGTACCTGGCACCAGGCGAGGAGGTACCCGGTGTTAGCCGTGCTTCTCCAGTCCCAGCCTTCTTCTTCCTTGCGGAAGGAGAGACGGGCCCCGTTACCGAAGGAACAGGAGGACCAGCGGAAGCCCCAACCCTCCCACCGGAGTGGGAAGGACCCTTAGAAGTCTCAGAGCGAGCCTTCTTAAGGGGGAGGAGGCAACCTTCTTCTTCTTAGGCTGTGGGGCCTTAGAAGTCTAAGGGGAAGCTGCGGCAGACGACAACGAAGGAGACGATGAAGACAACGACGACACTTCCTCCTCTTCTTCTTCATTCTTCGTCAGCTTCTTCAGGACCACCGTCAGGTCTTCCATCCAGGAAGGAGCAGGGGCAGTTGCCGAAGCAACAGGGCCCGACTGCACCTGTCTGGAAGGACCTAGGGTGGGAGTAGCAACACCACGAACAGGAATGAGGGCGGCAGGAACTGGTACTGGAACTGGAGTGGCAGCGTGGGCAGGAACAGGAGGCATGACAGGAGATAGCAGCATCCTATGCACCGGTGGTAGGTCAAGCAGAGAGCTCTTAGGACACCAGAAGTCAGGGGCTGAAGCAATGAGAGCGGCAAAACCCAGGCGGTGGCATCACAGCAGGCATCCTTATCCCCATCAGCGGCTTCTGCACAGCGGCTGTTGGGGTCACTGTGGCGGCGCAGCATAGCCAGGCATGGACACCGTCGTTGTAGTGGTGGTTGTCGCGCCGTGCGTAACAGGTGTAGACCCCCTTGCCAGTGATCAACAGCACCCCTGAATCGTCGGTGTCCCCTAAAGCCCAGCGAGTACCAGGCCCAGCCGAGATCGTCACCCGTCGGCGAGCAAACCTGAAGAAAACAGTCACCCGTGGCAAGCGGACCTGAAGAAAACAGAGTCGGGTTAGTAAGTGGGGGGGGTTACCCCTTGCCCAGGGGGAGGGGGACAGATCCGACCCCAAGCGATCAGGAAGACCCCGAATACAGTTGGATGTCGGGGGGTACCTCACCATCCCCCATCCACGCTCAACTGATCGAGCGAAGAGAAGGAACGAGATACCTCCCCGAAGGGGAAGGAGCCATACGAGGGAGCTGCGATGGAGGGAAGAAAGAGGAAGATGTGTCTGTGACCAGGGAAGCAACTGGAGAATCCTCCGACGACTCCCTGGCTGGCTTACACAGCTTCTTCCTCCCACCATAGCGCTCCCATGCTCTCCGACCAAGAAACACGTCTCGATGCGAGAGCATTCTTGATGCGAGAGCATTCTCGCCTCTACACAGAGCACAATAACTCATGAGGGTCCACCATCAACAGAGGACCGAAAGGCCCCACACTTACGGCCCTCCACACCAGGGCACAATCTCCGGCTGATGGGGGGGGGGGGGTGCGGGAGTCTCTCCGGTTCTGTCGAATCCATAGCGAAGTCAAACACTGTATGAATAACACAAAAAAAACAGTAATTATGTATCCTTTTGCACAATCACACAGCAATAGTTAAAGCCAAAAGAAACTCTTCACGCAGTGAAGCACACAAAGCATACGACGATAGCGGGCAGAGAGAAACAACACGTCTGTCTCCGTCGGTGGCCTCCCGCCAATTGCGGGACAAGCAGTTAACTACCGAACTCCCTTGTTCAAAGCTTACGACCGGTTCAGCTGCCGCTAAGTTATATTCCTATTGTTAAAGGACCGAGGGTTTTTTTTTGTATACGTACCGGAACAAAGGGATAATAGAACATGAATTAAATAAACATTTTGAAGTAACAAAGTAAAGTTAAACTAAATAATGAGTAAAGTAAAAATTAAGGAATAAAGCTTTGCACCTCATAAACAGTATCGTTGTCTGCTGCCCGTAACTGTGTTTGTGGACTGAGCGCTTAGGAACCAGGAGCAGCAACGTGGTTCAAGTGCAACTTGGAGTGGATTAAGACTAATAATGTGTAATAATTACAATCAAAAAGCACTGTGGAGTTTCAGTTGTGATGGCAGTAAGGATAAAACCACCGATTACAAGGTAAAAATGAATTCAGTTCAAACCATGCCCCTGGGAAAAACAAGTTTCATACTTTCACACTATAGGCAACAAAACGTTGTTTTATTGTGCTGATTACAACTGCAATCTTGAGTAAGATCAAAAATAAAACGTTACATATATATGCTAACATTGTTTAAATGAGTGCTGGGAAGGCTGGGAAAGATGGTGAATAGGTCCGTGATTAGACCGGCCAGCCTGACAATATCCGCCATATTGGATTTCAAAACTGCCCCTTGAAAATTATATTGTTATGATACAATAAAGTTTTGTACATACTTACCCAGCAGATATACACTTAGCTATAGCCTCCGACGTCCCCGACAGAATTTCAAATTTCGCGGCACACTCTACAGGTAGATAGTCGAAAGGCAGTCAGAGCGAGAGCGGGGAGGTTTTGATGAAACCTCTCCGAAGTGTGGTTGTCTGAGAAGATCCATCCTTTGTGGGAGGGATCTGGGAAAGTCTACCATCCACTCCAGCACTCTGTGAACCACTCTTGAGCTGGCCAAAAGGGGGACTATTAGGGGTCATTTTCGTCCCCTTTGATGTCACAAACTTCCTGAGCACTTGCCCCAGAATCTTGAATGGGGGAAATGCGGGGGGGGTAAACGTCTACATGAGACCAATCTAGAAGGAAGGCGTCTACTGTTAGAGCTCTGGGGTCTTCTACTACCGAGCAAAAGACTTCAAGTCTTTTTGAGAGGAACGTGGCAAAGAGGTCGACATAAGGAGTCCCCCAAAGAGACCAGAGACTCCGACAAACTTCTGAGTGGAGGGTCCATTCGGTGTGAAGGACCTGGTTCCTCCTGCTCAGCCAGTCTGCTCTCACGTCCTTACCCCTTGAACAAACCTCGTCAAAAGGGAGATGTTCCTCTGGATGTCCATAAAAGAAAGTCTCTTGTGAGTTCGTATAGGGCATACAAATGTGTCCCTCCTGCTTTCGAATGTAGCAAGGGCAGTTGTGTTGTCCGCATTCACATTGGACAGCTCTTTGCAGTTTATGTGCCAGGACACTTGAAGAGAATTCCAGGTGCCTGACACCTCTCTCTTCCCCAACGTTCGGAAAACAATACAAGGTTCGGGTTCTGAGTCTCTAGGGAAGTACCCTTGTTTTCCTTCAGTGGGGGCAACCACCATTCTAAGTGGCGTTTCATCCAAACTGGAATGGGAAAACTGTCCGAAAGAAGTCCTGTCTTCATGTTCCACGATCTTCTGAGGAAGAACTGAAGAGGACGGAGATGAAGTCTTCCTAGAGGAAAGAACTGTTCGAGCGAGGAAAGGGTCCCTAATAGGCTCAACCATTCCCTCGCCGAAGTACGTTCTTTCCCTAAGAAGAGAGAGACTTTCTCTAAGCCTCTCGTTAGTCTCTCTTGAGAAGGAAATACTCGAAAACCCCGAGAATCCATCCGAATCCCCAGATAGACCAAGTTCTGGCTGGGGATCAGTTGGGACTTCTCGAGGTTCACGAGCAATCCTAAGGTCTTTATCAGGTTTAGTGTCAAAGCAAGGTCCTCCAAACACTGTCTCTCTGACTTTGCTCTGATGAGCCAGTTGTCCAGGTACAGAGAGATACTGATACCTTTCAGGTGAAGCCATCTCGCCACAATTTTCATCAGGCTCGTGAAGACCTGAGGAGCCAGTGGAAAGGCCGAAACACAAGGCTCTGAAATTGGAAGATCCATTCCCCCCCGTCCTGAATGAACGGACGTACTTCTTTCGACGAAGGATGAATAGGGACGTGAAAACTAGGCATCTTGGAGATCCAGACACACCATCCAATCCCCCTTGGCCAAGGACCGCCAAGGACTGATGCAGAAAGTTCTCCAATGGAGAACTTCTAGTTTCTGAACAAACTTGTTCAGAAGCGCTGACATCTAGAACTGGTCTCCAGCCCCCCCCCCGAGGCTTTCGCAACCAAGAAAAGGCGATTGTAAAAAAACCCTGGGAGCTTTGATCCAGCACTAGCTCTATTGTTTTTTTTTTTCTCTCTTGTCCACATTTGATCCACCATTCGTTGAAGAGTATCTTTCAACACAGGGTCCCTTGTAATTGGCGGACAATTCCTGCGAGTTGACGTCAGGGAGGATTGTCCAGGAAAGGAATGAGGTATCCTTTCTGTAGAACAGACCAATTGACCAAGCGTCTGTATCGATGGAGAGTCCAGGCTTCCGCAAATCCCCGGAGCCTGGCACCTACTGGTGTTTGGAGGAACGCAGCTTCACTTTCCCCTTTTAAAGGGACGGAAAGAAGCTCTACCCTCTCCTCTCAGTCGCTTTCCCTTTTAGAGGGAGCTCTAGAGGGAGGACCTCCTCGAAAGGGCTGCAGAGGCGTATTAACACCTTTCTTCTCTCCCACCGTCACTGGTCTCTTTTTTCCTGGACGATTGAAGGAGAAGATCCTGTGTCGCTTCTCCGTCAGCGAACGGGAAATGTCCCTCACCAACTGCGAAGGGAACAGAAAGTCAGACCTGGGAGCGAATAACAATGCTGCCCTTTGCGAATGAGAAACTGCTTTCGTCAGAAAAGCGCTAAAAACAGATCTCTTCTTCAAGAGACCGGCTCCAAATAAAGAAAAAAGAGACTTCCCTGAGCCATCCTGTACCGCCTTGTCAATGCACAACAAGATCGAAAGGAGTACGTCCGGATCGAGTCCTTCCGAGGCATGGGCCTTCTTGGCCATCACCCCAAGGGACCAATCCAAGAAGTTGAAGACTTCCAAAATATGAAAGAGTCCCTTGAGGAGGATGATCCAACTCCGAAAGACCCCAAGTTATTCTTGCATTATGAAGGCTATGTCTCCTGGATGCGTCTACCAGACTGGAAAAGTCAGCTTCAGCCGAAGCTGGGAGAGTGAACCCCCATATTCTCCCCAGTCTGGTACCAAATACCTCTCTTGCCCGTAAGTCTAGCGGGAGGCATGCAGAACACCGTTCTAACTAACTCCTTTTTGGTTAGCATCCAGCTATCCAGAGGACTGAAGAGCTCTCTTCATAGAAATCGTCGGCCTCATCTTCAAAAAGCCGACGACTTTGGCGTCTTGGAGCACGAAAAAAAGTGAGCGAGGAGAAGGAGGAGCGGCAGGGGGTCAAGGCATCTCCATATTCCTGAAGAAGGAGAAGCTGTCAAAACTTTATAGTTAGACAGCCCTTCTCTGACGTGAGTCTCGTCTCTGAGTCCTCTCCAAGAAAGGATCAGAAGGAGAATTCAATTTCAGGTCTGGGTCTTCCTGCCAATCTCTCTCTCTGCGGAGACAAACTCCTAATAGGAGAGGGGCTAAGAGCGTGTACGGAGCCCTTTTGAATGAAAGCAGACATCTCGCGTCTGGATGACTCCTCGCGCTTGGTTGGCGCCTCGCGCCTGGCTTGCGCCTCGCGCTTGGCTGACGCTTCGCCGCCTGGCTGGCGGCCTTGAAGGCCTCTCTGGCACTACATCCCTGATCGGATTACTCTTGGCTGGCGCCTCGCGCCTCGCGCCTGGCCTCGCGCAAACCTCGCGCCTGGCTGACTGCGTGCCTGGCTGGTGCCTCGCGCCTCTCTGGTGCTATACTATCCTTGTTTGGATGACGCTTGTCTGGCGCCTCGCACCTGGCTGAATCCTCGCGCCTGGCTGAATCCTTGCGCTTGGCTGACGCTGCTGGCTTGGCAGACGTATCACGTCTGGCTAAATCCTCGCGCCTGTAAAGTTGCTCGCGCTTATCTGGCGCTTCAATCCTATAAGACGCTTCTCGTCTGGTAGAAAACTCGCGCTTGGCTGAGCCTCGCGCTTGTCTGGCGCTTCATATTCGGCGTATGACTCTCTATCGGAAGGACAAACTCACACCTATAATACGCCTCACGTCCCACAGGAGCCTCACTCCTGGCGGGAGAAGGAAGACGAGACTTCTTGACAGGATAACTGTTCTTGTACAGCTAAAATAATCCTCTTGGAAGCATCTCCGGCGTCTTCTCAACGGGAGAGGGAGACCTCGAAGGAGTTTTGTCAAAGCCAGGGGACGTCAAAACCCTCTTAGCCTTCTTGATCGAGGGAGGCGCTCTTCAGAGAAAAACGTTCGCTTGAATCCAACACAGGTTCTTTCCAGTGCCTTTTCAGGGGCCTGGAAAGGTCCGAATCCTTCCACCCTCGTTTAGGAGAGGGAGAGGCGGACGAAGAGAAGCACTCTCTGAGGACGCTTTTCCTATAGCGGTCCTGAGCAGTCTGTCTAACTACAGAGCCTGCTGAAGGGACGCCTGACTGGGGGAATTCTCCCACAACCTACGTACGGCTTTCGACTTTTCTTCTCCTCTGGGCTTGGGAGCTGAAAGAGGTCTAGGCTGGGAGCGTCGCAGAGAGACGTCAGGAACCCCATCCACAAACAATGGGGGCACTCACTTTCACTAAAATAATCACTTCACAATCCTTACCTTTCATGGCAGCCATTTTGGATTTCTCCTATGAAGTGTAGCTTTCAGATCAGCGATTTCCGAGCCGAATCTGAATGTAGCAAGTGAGGGCCCATGATACAGAATAGAATCAAATGCCAGAGTTTAATGAAGAGTTAGAATCATTAAAAGGCTCAATAGGCCTTGTACTACCCGCACCTTAGATGCAGCCCTTCTTGATTCTATCCCTCTCTACTTCTTCAAGTAAGAAGTTAGAGTCTTCCATTCCTCAACATTCAACCTTTCACATTCATGACAGGTGTTAGTAATAGAACAGTCAAAAACCTCTACATTTGCGGCATACGGTGTGAGGATCAACCGAAGCCTTCGGTATCCTCACCTTGCAGCTACATTCACACACACTCTCACACAACCACTTGAATCAGACATTCTTGAAGAAAAATCAAAAGCAGCAGTCCAAATCCAGTCCACGGTAGCGAATGCAAACAACGATCCAGGTACGTCACCAAAAAGTCCAAAAAAGATGATCAATTGTCTTGAAAAGCGAATTCCAGTCAGGAGGTAGTAACAACGATGTTGATACCACGGGCGACAGAAAAAATATGATAGAAAACGGGAATGGTTCCTAGTCCTGCCACCCAGGGCAGGCCAGTAGATCACCTGACCTACCTGTAGCGAGTGGCGCGAAATTTGAATTTCTGTCGGGGGCGACGGAGTCTTAGCTATGTATATATCTGACAGGTAAGTTGATTGTATGAAAATGCAATTTTGGACAAATTGTCATTTGTTCCGACACAGGATACAAACCTTTCGGTCCTTTTACAATAGGAAGACTCACTTCTTGGTTGGGAGGAATCTGAGTCTTTTGTGAACAGGCCGGTGTTCGCCCAACCTTGGAATGACTCCCTGGTCGTAAGAGCGAGGAAGGATCCAAGCCTCTGTCCGATTGATCGGGGTGTGCACCGCAGGATCAATGGTCAGACCTCTGGACCAAGTACTAAGAGAGAGGCAAGCGTATCTCTTCGTACCAGCAAGCAAAGAACATGTTCCTGTTTGCAAGAGGCAACATAAAGTTATGGGTTTGTCTCTTGTTGGCATCCACTTCCCCCCCCCCCCCCCTTGTTGGGGGAAGTGGTGGATATTTGCTCCTATCCCTAGTGAAAGGGATAGGATGGGGCTCTGTCATATAGCTCACCTGCATCTCATCCTTATCCAGCATGATGACGACCGTATCCTCTCCCACAGGGTAGGGGGAGAAAAAGATGGGAAGAGGAGCCAGTCATACTCTCATTCCACTCATCCATTCTTACAGTCACACCAGGACTCGATGCTGTTCAGCCTGCGAGGGTCTGGGTTAGCTACACAACGTGTTGAGCAGGCACCATGGGTCCCAAGGAAAAAGTATCCAAGGACATGTGGGCAATATCCCGAAGGTAGGATGAGGTGAAGGTAGTCTGGTTGGCCCAGACCCCTGCCTTCAGGACCTGCGCCACGGATAAGTTCTTGAGGAACGCAAGGGAAGGACCAAAGCTCCTGACTTCGTGGGCTCTCGTACGGAGCGTACGAATGTCGTCACTATCATCAGCCTCGTACGCTCTCCTGATCACCTCACGCAGCCAGAAAGAAACCGTGTTCTTGGATACTTCTTTCTTGGTCACCCCGGTGCTAACGAAGAGGCCGTCGGCCACTCAGGCCTGAGTTGTGTCGAGTTCTCTTCAGATAGCGCCGTAGTGCCCTCAAAGGACAAAGCAGCATCTCATCCGCATCATTGTTGGTGAAGTCCATTTGGGAAGGGATTGTGAAAGACTCGCCAACCTGTCGTCAGGGATCGACGGGGTTTCTGAGTCTTCGCAACGAAGTTTGGGACGAAATCGAGCGACACAGATCCCCTTTCCCCTGGGATGTTTCACATCGAAGGAAAGACCATGAAGTTCCCCTACTATCTTCGCCGATGCCAGGCCCAGCAGAAGAGGGTCTTGAGGGTCAGATCCTTGTCTGATGACTCTCGAGTGGCTCGAATAGGGTCTTCGAGTCAAACTCCTAAGGACGAGAGTCCCGTCCCACTCAGGGGGCCTGAGTTCCCTGGGTGGGCAAGACCTTTCAAAGCTCCTCATTAGCAAGGAGATCTCGAACGAGTTCGAGATGTCCAATCCCCTCAGTTTCAGGACTAGTGCCAGGGCGGCTCTACATCCTTTCACTGTGGGGACCAAGAGGAGCTTTTCTCGGCGAAGAAAAACCCGAGGAAATCCGCTACCTGCTGAAGAGTGGCTCTGAGAGGAGATAGACCCCGTCTATGACACCAACTACAGAAGACGGCCCACTTCCCTGGTACACAGCTGCAGAGGACTGTCTGACGTTTCCGGCCATCTCTGTTGCTACGCTACGAGAAAAGCCTCTCATTCGCAAGAGATGGTGGATACAGCCAGCCGTGAAGATGTAGAGACTGGACGGCTCGGTGGTACCGTTCTACATGTGGCTGGGTGAGAAGGTTGTGCCAATGGGGAATCTCTCTCGGTGCTTCTGCAAGCCGAGCCAGGCAGGTCCGGATACCAAATGGCTTGAGGCCATTTGGGAGCCACCAGGATCATCCCGAGATTCGGGGTGGTCAACACTCGACTGATCACCTTGCGAATCAGGCCTGAACGGGGGAAAGGCGTAAACGAAGAGGTTGTCCCACGGGAGTTGAAGAGCGTCCTCTGCAGCTGCCCATGGTCCAGCACGGCTTGAAAAGAAAACTTGAAGTTTCCTGTTGTGCCGGGTGGCGAACAGATCCACGACTGGACGCCCCCACAGGTCGAAGAGCCTTTCCGCCACGTCCTGGTGTAGGGTCCATTCGGTCCCTATCACCTGATCCCGACGGCTGAGCTTGTCTGCTACTACATCCCTCTTCCCGGAATGTAGCGGGGCTGACAGCTCTATTGAGTGAGCCACGGCCCACTCGTGCACCTGCCGTGTAACTGCAAACAATGGGAGAGACACTAGGCCACGTTTGTTGACCGTAAAGCCACTACCATGGTGTTGTCGCACATCAACACCACTGAGTGTCCCACCAAGCGGTCGTCCCACACTCCTGAAGCCAGCAACTCCTCCAGGTGTGCGCCCCATCCCTCGTTTGACGGCGTCTGGGAACAGCAGCATCTCCGGGGGGAGTGCGGAGAGGCACTCCTCTTAAGAGGTTCCTGTCGTCAAGCCACCAGGCTAGGTCCTGCCTTACCTCCAGCGTGAGGGACACGGGGAAGTATGGTGGGTCCGTCGCCTGTGACCAACTCTCCTTTAGTCTCCACTGAAGAGACCGCAGGTGAAGACGCCCGTGAGGACTAACTTCTCAAGTGATGACAGGTGGCCGATCACGACTTGCCATTGCTGAGCTGTCTGTTTCCTGCCGAGACAGGAACCGGTCGGCTGCCTCCCTGAATCTGCTGATCCGCGAGTCTGCGTGGAAGACTCGCCCTGCTACCCAGCATACCCAGGTACTTCATCCTCTGCTTGGGTTCGATATCGGACTTCTCGAAGTTCACCACGATCCCCGGATCGCGGCACAACTCCAGCAGTCGATCCCTGTCCTGTAGACTGCGAGCGGGAGCTCGCCAGGACTAACCAGTCGTCGAGATACCTCATAAGATGTATCCCAGACGAGTGGGCCCAAGCAGACACCAGAGTGAACACTCACGTGAACACTGCGGGGTGGTTGAGAGACCGAAGCAAAGCAAGCCCTGAATTGGTACACCGTCCCGTCGAGGATGAAGCGGAGGTACTTCCTGGAGGATTGATGGACGGGAATCTGGAAATGCGCGTCCTTCAAATCCACTGAAAGCATCAAATCGTTCTCCCTGATGGAGACGAGCACGGAACGTGCCGTCTCCATCGTGAACCGAGTCTGCAAACAAATCGGTTCAGGGGAGAGAGATTATCACCAGGGCCAGCCCCCCGTAGACTTTTCCACCAGGAAAAAGACAAGAGCTGTAGAAGCTAGTGACTGATCCGTGACGATCTCTACAGCTTGTTTGCTCAGCATGGTCTCGATCTCCTGTCATAGTGCCACGTCCTTGGTTGATCCTGGAACGTATGGCCTGCAGATGAACCGGGTTGGAGGTGAGGGGTGGCCGAGATTCGAAGGGGGGGTAGTAGATATCCCACCCGAAGGACATCTACTATCCAGGTCTCAGCACTGTGGCGCTGCCAAGTTGCCCAATGGCTCGCCAGGCAACCCCCCACTTCCGGCAGCAGGTGAGGGGGAACGCCGTCCGTAGCGTTTCCCCCCTTTCCTCAACTTCTTCCCTGCCCCCCTCGTGAGAAGGGAAGGCTGGGAAGGCTGGAGGAGGGCTGGTTACGGCCCGCCTTTGCAGAAGACGAAGAAGACAGTCTTTCCTCGGGGCTTCAACGAGGCAATCATCTTAGCAGCCAAGGAAGCGTTAGCCAAGCTCTTGGGCTTGGCCGCAGTTTGAGGCTGCCCAGAAGAACCCTTCAAAACTGCCTGGTGAACGAGACGGTCACTGTCGTCAGTGCGCCGTCTATCCACGCAGCGTCCACCATCTCTCCAGGGAAGAGAGAGGAGGAACTCCGTACTGGTCCGTTGCGTAGGCCCAACGCCAGCCTCACGCCCAGCCGCCCTGGATACACGGGTAAGGACTGCGCCCCTACGGCGAAGTACCAGGTTGGCCCACAGGTTTGCCGTCTGGTGGGCGAGGAGATGGCTTTTCCTCCAGACTGACAAAGTCTCCTGAAAGCCGAGTCTTCTTCGGGGGAGATTCCCCCGGAGTTGGCTGCGACCCTTAGACACTGTGAGGGACCACAGGTCTAACCAGGAGACGGCCTGGAAAGCTGCCATAGCGGTAGATTCCAGAGGAGAACCTGGCTAACTCTGGGTTCACCTGTTTGGGCGGCATTGGATCCTCCGATGGCACGTAAAAACGCGCTGTCGCAGTAGTCCCTCCTCTCCTTTGACAAGAACATAGCATAACCCTCAGAAAATGTTAGTCTGGTATGCAAACTCCCTCGAAACCAAAGTGAAGAGGTTATCAAACAGTCCAGGCTCAGAGAAACAACCATCAACTCTCACCACATCCACACAGAGTGGGACAAGACCTCCCAACTGGCTGTGAAAGGTGTCTTCCAAATATGAGCCTCATTATCCGTAACCCTTACACACGAATCGATGAAGGAACCAAACAAGAGAAAAACCTCAACTGACTCGTAAACTGAAGTCAGACTCCGGCAGAGGAGTTACCTCATACGGAAAAGTGAAGCTATCTTAAGTCCTTCCCCAAAAACTGCCCAACTCGCCGAAACCAGACTAGCCTACTTGATGTTTGAGAGGACTGCTGGTTTGATTGAATACAACGTATCAAACCTTACTTGAATTAACTGAGATCACTCCGGAGCCTGGAATGCGGAAAGAGAGAACGGACAAAGTCCACAATCGTTATAGTCGCTTCCTTTGCCGGAGAAACAAAAACCCACAACTGGCAAACGAGTCTCTCTTCAAAGGTATCTATCCTCTGTCAGACCTGTCCGGCCACACCGGAACAGGAAAAAAGGAGAAAAGCCGAACCCCGACAAGAGCAGCACCCAAGAACCCGGAACCTACTACGCCTGGCTGCTCGATAAACAAAAACGACATACAAGATCCCATCGTATCTGAGCCTACCGATCCGATTGCGCAACGATATACCAACAAGAAGATGATAAACTCCTGTGCAAGTTGTACTCGACTGCACAACCCGCACTCCCCTCAGACATGATGATGTAACCCCTGCTGTCTGACAGCTGTCCACCCCCTCACAAGAGTGAACTGTCACCAGTTCCGCAAAACCTGTAAGAGTTAGTCACTCGACTGCGCATACCCTCACTACACAGTGACAATAACGTCACGCCTGAGTTGAATATACCTTGGCGATGAACGCCCACCCATGCGAGTCACTCCCATACTGTTGCGCCAAACGTGTACCAACCAAGACGATGACCTAACCTTAAACCAGTCTCACTTGACTGCGAAACTCAGCACTCGCCTGTGACTATGTCACCAGACCAGGAAGACTACAATAGGCGAGCAACACCCCCTACAGAGCAAAGAAGTCGCAAAACGTGATCCAACTAACCCCCGTTACCAATACTAAACCTATACTGGAGTCCGGAGCAAGTGAGGGAAAGAAGTACTCCTAGTAGACACGGAATCAAGGTCGAACCCACCTTGAAAACCCCCCAAAGATGGAACAGAAAAGCAGCAGGAAAAAGTTGAGAAAATAAGGAGAGAGAAAAGTCACTACGAGTAACCACAGGAGCACCAAGCGCCAACATTGTGCAGGTGGAGAACCAACTGTGCGGTACATAGAGCTTTAATAACGGGTTACGAACTGCGGAACCAATGGGAGCCGCAGAAGGAATTACCAGCTACCCTAAGAAAGGGGGTCGAGGGCACAAAAGGTGCTAACTACGATGCAGACGAACTGCGAACGGCCGTAGCCCCCCCAGCAATTACCGCGGTAAGCACATTACATCTCACACTCCTAAGGTATATAAATGGGAACGAAGAAGGAAGATTACTAACTACCCTATGAAAGGAGTGGGTGGTGACAACCGGTATCGATACAGTCAATGATGGCGCAGATGAATCTCCAACTGCCGTAGCCACCTCAAGAAATGCGGAGGACACATGACGTCTCAAAACAAGTAAGGATGAAAATACGGAGTTGCGGATACCGCCTTGAAGCATCAACACCAGCAGCCTGAGAACTACAGGACCCGTGGAAGGTGCTACGAAGGCAGCCCCCTCAAAGTTATTTCCTTTAACCCCAGAGAGAGAGAGAGAGAGAGAGAGAGAGAGAGAGAGAGAGAGAGAGAGAGAGAGAGAGAGATTGAAATCATCTCCAAATTTCAGGATAAAACTATGAAAACTCTGGCTCTGCTGTGATATTGGCAAATAAAAACAGGATGAGCGAGAATTAAGACTGCGAAGCGACATCCAAAGAATGAGCAGCTAAAGAAGATTGTGTAAAGACATTATAAGTTTTAACAGAAAAACTGGGCGAGAGAAAACTAGACCGACTCTGTTCCCCACGATAATCTGAGAAACATTAGAAATTCAGGAAAATTATTCAAGACGTGGTCGTGAATACAGTCCGTATTGAAGCTACAGTAATTGACTTGCGTTAATTCGATGTTAAGATGGAGTTAGTATTTAAAATCGGCACTACATTGCAAATAAGTCTTCCTATATCTCTCGCGCAGCTGGCATAAGCAGCATTGTGCATCAGACAGCGAGATTGTAGGGTTTAAAATAGAATTTAGACCAAAGACAGAGTATTGGGAACTATGAGGTCATTCAGCGCTGAAGGGAAATTGACAGAAAAATGTTTGAAAAGGTGTAACAGGAAGAAAAACCTCTCTGTTGCACAATGAGTCAAGTGTTAGGAGAGGGTGGAAAACAGGATGAATAGAGAGACTATGAAATCAGGAAAGTAAGAGAGAGAGAGAGAGAGAGAGAGAGAGAGAGAGAGAGAGAGAGAGAAGAGAGAGAGAGAGAGAGAATTACAACCGTCTAACATCTCCACCTCCATAAATTTGCACCCTCTTCTAAGTTAAAAGGTATTATCTTAATGATAATATACTCATATAACTGTGTACAGCTATGAACAACCAAACGAGAACTTGTTGCTAATACGATCGATTCCTATAGCAACATCACTTTATTGTATTGATCCACGTGCGACAGTAATCAAATCCGATAACAACATCCATTTATTGTATTCATCCGCATGCGACGGTAATTACTGTATTCATGTTATAAATGTAGCTGAAGCTGATAAGGCAAAATTACGTGCATCAGCAACCTGGATAGAAGTTCCAAGCTTTGTATGAATTCAAATGCAGCCGTGGTAAAAGAAAGTAACAGAATGAAAGAGCTCATTTACTGTTGTTTTCCCACCGACAAAAGATTAATCAAGTGTAAGGTTCATAATACCTATGAAAACGAGTGAAAACGAACAGAATCGCTAAATTTTACGCTATCTAACCTGAGGGAAAAACTAGCTGCCAATGAGACGTATTAGTCAAATTTTGGCCTTAAATTACATCGTAAGACGAACAGTATGACTTCGTTTCATAAGTTAAGTATCCAGATATTCATTATGCTAACTAGGAACAAATTCATTAGCCGAGACCAAGTGATATGGTTGAATCTGGAGCCAAGGAAATAGACTAGCCGGCATCATTATCTGTCTAAGCCACGCCTCCTTACAACAGTGCTGTTTTGACAAGCTTGTGTAATTGTAATTTAATTGAAAAGTAATAAATTAATATTTTAAGGTAATTAAATTAACTTTATTAGGCCAAATATTAATTTCAGTTGTCACTGTAATTTGATAATACAACTGGTAATTCTTTTGTAACTGTAATTGACATAAGCACAATGTAATTACTGACGGCAATTAGTCTGTTAAACGTATGAAGACCTCATACAAACGAATTCCTTATATCTGACATCTGATTATATGCCACAAGATACCATTATTGACTACGCTAAATGTCCAACATAGTTGAAAACACGTCTCCCTCAAGACATATAAACATGGCATAAGTGAGGAAGAGTTGTTACGTTAGTTACGCTAGCAAAACCGGGCCAGAATGAGGTGGATACGGCAACGCAAACCCGTATTCGCCATTAGCTGATTCCTGAGCGTGATTGACTGCCGAGTTAGTGTTTATACTACGCTAATATGATGATACATACAATACAATTAATGGTATAGTCGGACAGAATCTGATCTTCAATCTGTTCGATTACATTCATATTGAATTATACTAAGATCGGATTCTCGTTCGTTTTCATTTACACCTGTACTGAATTATCCGTTGTCAGAATGCCTTGAGCCTACAGCGTTAGCCACTATAAAAATCACTCTACCGATATGTAGTACAGCGAATACTTTTGGCTAGACTAGGCTACTGTATATGCATACGATATATCATCGTGAACATTAGTCTAGCCGTAGTTAATTTATTCGATTTCTCTACATACTGAATTATTGTAAGTCAATACGTGTTGAACAGAGAATTAGTTCATATTAAAAATTACCCTATCGTATAAGTAGAGGAAAGTAACCTTAAAGACGAAGGATCAGTATTCAACCCTTCAAAACCCGACAGACCCGAAACCAGATCTGAACGACCGACCATGGCCTAAAAGCTTCTGATGCAAGGAGCTCGAAGCAGGAAAAACCCCAAAGAGGCTCTAAGGACACTGTCCCTCTATAAACTACTACTTATAATAGAAAACCGACCGGAAGAAGCCTGCACTTCTCTTCCTAAATACTGTTTAGCCTATTATCCCTACTCGTCTGTATCTGACCTAAATTTTCATCATCCTGAGAACTTACAAATCGAGGGAAGGGGAAATCTGCTGCCAACACTGCCTGGCCCGCACCGGGGAGGCCGGCAGAACCAACCCACTCGGAGGCTTGCGGTTCTCCATTATCCCCAGCACCCGTTAGGGCTGGTTCTGGAACAGGCAGGGGGGCTGAAAAAGAACGATGAGAATCCACTATACTACTAGTACCACTATCTCTATTTTGGTTAAATTATTCGTCAGGCTAGAAATATGCTTAACATACTAGATTATAACCTGTCCACTAATTTCTTGAATAACTAACTAAAGTTTCGTTGTCTCCTGACCAAGACAAACATCTCTGACTGGTATTGCACTGAACCTTCCTACACGAAATAACGAAAAGAATGTCGATCATGTGTGCGGGTACTCACCCTACGCTTGAAGGGTGTGCAGAGCCGATGAGCACCAACATATCCAGCAGTAGAAGGCTCGATCGTCAAACTGTAGATGAAGTAGAAGCAGAGGCGTTTGCAGACGGCGACGACGTTATTTTAGAGCCGATGAGCACCAACATATCCAGCAGTAGAAGGCTCGATCGTCGAACTGTAGATGAAGCAGAAGCCGTTTATTTCCTAACTTATCCATAGCGAGTACAAACTAGCTATCCAAAGTGAAATGGGAGAAATCGTAGTTGGTAACCAAAATGCGAAAACTCTTTGAGTGGGGTCGGGCTAAATGACCAAAAGTTCGCCTGATGTGGGACTGATCCGCACAGCATGGCGAACAAGAAACAATTGAGGAGACAGGCCTCTGGTGACCGGTATTTGCGGCAGCGTTGCCAACGGTAACACAGGTAACTCATTTGACTAGATTTTACCTGCAGCGTTGGTAACACTGACAGTTAAAATTACCCACTTAGTGGGTAAATATGTGGGGATACAGTTCGGGCTGGTCAGTGACCAGGGCTAATTCAGGTGTTCAGGGAGTGTATTGCAATATACAAATTTATACAATAGCTAGCTTGTAAAAAATACTTGATTACAAAAAACTTGATTGACAACAAAGCAGCACACCTACTGTGGGTTTCAGAGACAGTGCAAGCACGTTTTTTGGCAATATTTCTGTAACGAACACTCGTATCAGAACGAGATTTTACTATATAGTGCATTACACCCAGTGCCGTAATTTATAAGGGTATCGTGAATCACTAATCGTAAAGAATAACGACACTTGTCCTTGTACCAAGAGACAAAAACTTCATTATCCAGAAATGGGTACGAACACGCGTAAAAAGCTCCACCTACCCTCTTCCCCGCCCCCTCAAACGCCACCCCTTTCCTTCTTCCTTCCTTCGCCTTTCTCTCTCTCTCTCTCTCTCTCTCTCTCTCTCTCTCTCTCTCTCTCTCTCTCTCTCTCTCTCTGTGTTGCCATTCGGTATGTGTTCACCCCCCAAACTGGGTATGAGACTATACACAAAATGTGGAAACTGGTGAAATTAGGCTATGTAATGGAAGTATATATACATAAAGCAATTTTATCATTTTTGCATTACTATGACAACTAGAATTCATGGAAACAGTTTATAATAATGCATCGGCGTATGTGTGAAGCTCCACTAATGTGGCAACGATGATTTTGCCATTCTTAGCATGCAAACATTAAAGGTTACATTTATTTCTGGCATACAGTTATTAAAAAATATCAAAATACTAATACAGACTTAAATCAATGAAAAGTGCTCAAAAAAAAAAAAAAAAAAATTATAATCACTATCTGTAGTCTGTTCCTCTATGGTTTTCGGCAGCCAGATGTACAACAAGGTTAGAAACATTGGAGTGTATCTTCTTTAGAAAAATCTGTAATTTTTCGGGGTAACTTGGTTGCAAAAAAGGGATAATAGACATGAATGAATTAAATTAACATTTTTAAATAACAAAGTAAAGTTGAACTAAATAACAAAGTAGAGTAAACAATTTAGGGAAAAAACTTTGCAGTGTTGTCGTCTGCTGTTCGTAACTGTGTTTGTGGCGCGCGCGCTTAGGAACCAGGAACAGCAACTTGCCTAAAGTGCAATGTGGAGTGAAATGAGACCAAAATGTGTATAATAACAATCAAATAAGCACTGTGGATTTTCGGTTGTGATGGCAGTAAGGATGAAAACCACTGATTAGGGAAAAAAACCGCATGGTACAGGGGTGGACCCTGTACGATCAATGTGTACAACCCCAAAAAAAGTACATTATAACGCGTCCTGACATCGGAGATGGGCATCAGTCACGACTTCTTGTTGGTGAGAAACGGAGCTAAAGACCTCTACTCTCCTTTCGAAGTAAGTATTTTCTCCAAAGTTAGAAATTAAGGCCAAATTTTAAGATTTAAACAGAGGGTAGTGAAATGGTGGTACAAGGCAGTCCAAATCTCACCAAAACATGTTCGACATTTTTACTTATAACTCGAAATATTTAGAAGATTGACGCCATCTCGATGTTTACGGAGTCGCTAGTGTCAATAAACTAACCATTTCCTGTGATAAATCCACACACCACTTGCACTCACAGACGCTGGGGCACTTTCATCACAACAATCGGAACACGGTCCCTAACCGGCTTGTTTGTTAGTAAACAACTGTTTTGGTAGAAGACAACGACGAAGCGTGCACTTGGATAATTTTTTAAATAAATAGTAAAACATCAATATTTGACATATTTATGATGATTAATTTGAAAATATTCGTTATTGAAAAAGTAACTCGATTCTGACTAAAATTTAAGTAATTATTTTTTCGAATTAGAACGTTCGTTTAAGTCCTGTATTATGACGTCACAACATCTTGGCTTTCGTACCTATTGTAAATAATTGCTTTACTCAACTTTCTTGCAGAACAGTTTACCAGTTATTCATGCAGATTATCAGCTATTCATGTAATTGTTATAATTGTAATGTGCATATATATCTTTATTATTTACTTTTTGGATATATGAAGATGTTTTACTGCCGGATTATCGCCGTAGTGTGACGCAATCGTTTTTGGTCCCTGGGCCTCTGTTTTCGCACCATAAGAAATTATGGGGCCGAATTTGCAATGACCAGAAAGTCGTTAAAATGGCAATTTGTCGAAAAATGATATTGTAATGTTACAATAAAGTTTTATACATACTTACCTGACAGATTTATACTTAGCTATAGACTCCGTCGTCTCCGACAGAATTTCAAATTTCGCGGCACACGCTACCGGTAGGTCAGGTGATCTACCGCCCTGCCCTGGGTGGCAGGACTAGGAACCATTCCCGTTTTCTAATCAGAATTCTTCTCTTCCACCTGTCTCCTGCGGGGAGGCTGGGTGGGCCATTAATCGTATATATCTGTCAGGTAAGTATGTATAAAACTTTATTGTAACATGACAATATCATTTTTATACATTCAACTTCCCTGCCGATATATACTTAGCTGATTAGCACCATTGGTGGTGGGTAAGAGACAGCTAACTACTGAAATAGACAGGTACAACATATGTTGTAGGTATTAATAAAAAACCTTGGTTCCTACCTTATTAGGCTGAAGACTTCGCGGCTACTGCCTTGGAGTCTGCTTAGCCTCAAGAGCCTCAGCGAGATATTGATCTATGGCTAAGAGTTCTTGTGGGTCTGCCAATGGGGTCTTATCCACTTACTCGGCAGAGCCTAAAGGCCTTTGTCATTGGGTGCTATTCCACTAACATGACAATACACCTTGTTCAAGGAGCACAACACCGATCCCGATCACCTGATCCTAACATCCATGTTAGTTCTAAGATTGCAAGGAGTTATCCCCGAACTCCTTACAAACAACCAAAAACTCGAAACATAATTACACGTCATTTATACAAATATAAAAAAAAAAAAAAAAATTTTGTACCCCCCAATAGCCATACATACCCTTGATCCCCTACCAGCAATGACACTATGCGCGTGCGACATCCGTGAGCTTGCTAATAGAAAAAACCAAGCACATATCTGACAAGATGTTTATGTACGATAAAATCAAAATATTTTAAGGATCAGTCTTTGCTCCAAGACCCAGCAACTGTATCTGCTGATACAAATTGGACCTAGAGAGAAGCACTTCTCATAGTTCACTTTCACATCCTCAGGTAATGAGACGCAAACACTGAATTGCACCTCCAATAAGTAGTCTCAATGATATTTTTAAGAGACAATATTCTTTTGGAACGCCAAGGACGTTGCTACTGCTCTCACCTCATGGGTCTTAACTTTAGAAGACCGAAGGATTCCTCCGAGCAGTTCTTGTGTGAGTCAGTATTTACGCTTCTCACAAAGAAGGCCAAGGCGTTTTTTGACATGAGTCTTTTGGGGTTCTTCACAGCACACCAAAGACCTTGTTGACAAGCTCCCATCGTCTCTTCCTCTCTAAATAAAATTTAAGAGCTCTCACTGGACAGAGAGACCTCTCTGTTTCTCTGCCTACGAGGTTAGATAGACCTTTTACCTCAAAGCTTCTGGGCCAAGGTTTTGACGGTTTTCGTTCTTCGCCAGAAACAATGTCTGGAACGAGCAGATAGCAGCATCTCCTTTGAACCCCACTGTGGAGTCCAGAGGTGCAATTCGCTCGTCCTCTTGGCTGTAGCGAGAGACAACAGGAATAAGCATTTCCTAGTGATGTCGCGGAAGGAAGCCAGATGTAAAGGCTCGAATTTATCCGAGGAAAGGAATTTCAGGACCACGTCCAGATTCCAACTAGGTGTTCTAGGAGTTGCTGCTTTTGAAGTTTCAAAGGATCTAATTAAATCATGTAGATCTTTGTTATATGCAATTTCTAGCCCTCGATTTCTGAATACTGAAGACAGCATGGCCTCTGTATCCCTTTATTGTTGACACAGTAGGTGCGATTCCTCTCTCAGAAAGAGGAGGAAAGCGGCAATGTTAACTATAGAGGTACGGAGGAGGACAGCTTCTGACTCTTACACCACCTCCTAAAGACTTCCCACTTCGATTGGTATACTCTTCTCGTCGAAGCTCTGCGGGCTCTAGCGATAGAGCCCGCAGCCTTGCGAGAAAAGCCCCTCGCTCTGACAAGTCTTCGATAGTCGAAAGGCAGTCAGAGCGAGACCTGGGAGGTTGTGATGAAACTCTCGAAGTGGGGTTGTCTGAGTAGATCTGGTCTGTTTTGGAAGAGATCTGGGGAAGTCCACTATCCACTCCAGTACCTCCGTGAACCATTCTTGGGCTGGCCAAAATGGGGCTATTAGTGTCAACTTCGTGCTCTTTGAAGCTACGAACTTCCTGAGCACTTCCCCCAGGATCTTGAACGGGGGAAAGGCGTAGGCGTCCACACCCGACCAATCCAGGAGAAACACGTCTATTGAAAAGGCTCTCGGATCTTCTACTAGAGAGCAAAAGATCTCTACTCTTTTGGAGAGGAACGTCGCAAACATGGTCTATGTGCGGCTCCCCCACAGGGACCAAAGACTTCGACACACTTCTTCGTGTAGAGTCCATTCTGTGGAAGGACCTGATTCCTTCCTGCTTAGTCTGTCCGCTCTCACATTCTTTATCCCTGCACAAATCTTGTGAGGAGAGTTATGCCTCTTTCTTCTGTCCAGGTTAACAGGTGTTTTGTTAACTGAAAGAGGGAGAAAGAGTGCGTGCCTCCTTGCTTGCGTATGTAAGCCAGAGCCGTGGTGTTTGTGCGAGTTTATCTATATCACCGCCTCTGACTATCTCCTCGAAGAACCTTAAGGCTAGGTGTATGGCCACTAGTTCCTTGCAATTGATGTGCCAGGACACCTGTTCCTTTGTCCAGGTGCCTGACACCTCCCTTGCTCCTAGCGCGCTCCCCATCCCGACTCCGAAGCGTCGGAATATAACACTTGGTCTGGTTCTGCAGGGCAAGCGATACGCCTTCGTTCTTCTGAAGAGGAAGGATCCACCACTTCAAGTGATCTTTTATCTCTTGTGGAAGCGGGGGAAGGTGTCCGAAAGTTGTCCCATCTTCCAAACTCCACACCCCTTTCAGGAAAAACTGAAGAGGGCGGGCGAAGGTGAAGCCTCCCCAGAGAGAAGAACTTTTCTAGCGAGGACAGGGTCCCTAAAAGGCTCAGATAATCCCTCGCTGAACTGCTCTCTCTCTCTAAGAAGCTCGAGATTTTCGACAAACCTCGAGTGATTCTTTCTCGCGAAGGAAATACTCGAAAACCCCGAGAATCCATCTGAATCCCCAGATAGACCAAGCTCTGGCTGGGGATCAGCTGCGACTTCTCGAGGTTCACGAGTAATCCCAGCGATTCTATCATGTTTCTTGTTACTGATAAGTCCTCCAAGCACTGAATCTCCGACTTGGCCCTGATCAGCCAGTCGTCTAAGTAGAGGGAGATGTATTCCCTCTAGGTGAAGCCATCTTGCTACATTCGCCATCAGGTTGGTGAATACCTGTGGAGCTGTAGACAGACCGAAGCACAGAGCCCTGAATTGAAAAATCTTTTCTCCCTATTACAAACCGAAGATATTTTTCTTTGACAAATGGTGAATGGGAACGTGGAAATACACATCTTGCAAGTCCAGAGAGACCATCCAATCTCCTGGACGAAGAGCGACATTACGAGGCGGACGTTTCCATACGGAACTTCTTTTTCTGAACAAAGCGATTCAGAGCGCTTACGTCCAGTACTGGTCTCCACCCCCCGATGCCTTTGGTACTAGAAAAAGGCGATTGTAAAATCCCGGGGAGTGTGGATCCTGCACAAGTTCGATGGCCTCCTTTTCCCACATTTGTTCCACCATTTGAAGGAGAGTCTTTCT
>NC_061092.1:49437704-49444946 GCF_015104395.2 Macrobrachium nipponense | reverse complement strand
GCTTTAACTCATCCCGAATTTATTCCAGTAATTCATAATCAGACTTGTTATCTATTTAACTTTGATTCTGTTCCATAATTTTTATATTGATTCCTTGTTTGGTAAGCGATAATAATTCCCAAATCAATTCTACAGCTTTCCTAATTTGGCTTCAATTAATTACGAATGTATTCGACAACTTGGTAAGTTAGATATTAGTTCTTTACAAGATTTACTGTTTCTTATTTTTACCATGAAGGGAATGGAGTAAAAAACAGAAGTGAAAGTAACAAATAGAAAGTAATTATGTAAAGGTTAACAAACGAACAACATATATGAGAGACCCATATCAATTTATTATATTTTCTGTATTATTATTGTCGCTGCATTCAAGCGTCATTTTCAGCAAATGCGTATGAGAAAAGGATTATACATTTGTAGACGTCCAGGGTCCTTTTAGATAAATTACATTAATGAATGAGGGAACGTCATCCCGAACATTCAAAAGACATGGACTAATTTCTTAAGAGAGAAAACTCACACACCCTGACATGCTGATAAAACTGTCATTTCTCAAAGACAACCCACTGATACGTATAGGAAGCTCTCCCTTCGTCTAATGACGAGTTACAATGACAGGCAGTGAAGAAATGTCAACAAACCTTACGTTTCACTACTTGTTAGCCACATAGCAAGAAGTACTGTGAAAGAGGATGAGACTGGTAGTGACAGGGAATTTCTATTCCTATATAAGTTAGTGTTTATAATTTATGAGATTGTTTATTTGCATATTTCATATATGGCCTCATTATATCGTTACTGACTAGCATTTATTTTTCTGATATTATGCTTACTTATCAATGAAATATTAAAATTAATGAAACTACTTGGTACATAACTTTCATCGATGAAAATAATTTTATTCATGAAGTGCAAGAATTTCTCTTTACGTTAGGTAGAGGACATATGTGATTTTAAATTGACTAATTATATACATAACCTTTGATTTTCAAAAAAACAGATAAAGGAAGAAAATAACTCCAACATGGGATACTTAAAGAGGAAAACATGCATAGTGAGAGTGAGAGAAAGAGAGACTATTCCTCCTAAACATTTAATACTTACACACACACACACAATGGCAAACTTTGGCGTTCAATGGTGAATTTTATCAACAAATATTTGGCAAAGCAATGGGGAATCCTTTGTCACCACTACTCTCGAACTTGTACATGGAATTTTTTGAAAAACGCTACTTACCTAATATCATTTATATTCCTGTAAAGTGGTATCGTTATGTTGATGATATTTTAGCTGTCCTGCCTGTCGGTATTGATGTAAATGATTTACTCTCTAAATTAAATAACCGGGTACCATCGATTAAATTTACTCTAGAATTAGAAAAAGACAATTGCCTCCCTTTCTTAGATGTTTTGATACATAGAGAACCATTTCAATGTAAGTTCAGTATTTATAGGAAACCGACCAACAACTTAACTTATGTTCATTTCTTCTCAGGCCACCATCTTAACATAAAAATATCAATTTTTTCATCTATGTTTTTACGAGCATTGCGCATTGTCAGTCCCCAATATTTGGATCAAGAAATTGAATACATAAGAAAAATAGGGAAAGATTTATGCTATCCTTCACATATATTAGATATTTGTTATAGTTTTATAGTGTAAGTAACACGCAGAAAGAAAATTTTAAGAACATTCTCAGTTTGCCTTATTTTAACGGATTTGAAACCATTAAATCATTGTTAAAAGCTTTTAATGTCAACCTTGTTTTTTCCTATAATAACACACTAAAAGGTGTGTTAATAAAAAATAGCCCCAGAGAAAGCAACAACATAATATATAAAATTCCATGTATGGATTGTCCCTCATTTTATCTCGGACAGTCTAGCAAGGGCCTAGAAGTAAGGCTAAGCCAGCATAAATATTCTGTAAAAACTGGGCAAGCATCTAATGCAATATTCATTCATTTAAGTGAAAATAACCACCGAATAAATTGGGTTAGTAGTTCAGTAATTGCAAGGTCAAGAGATGTCTTATCACAAAATCTTTTAGAATCTGCTTTAATACAACTTACTTTTCATTGTAATTTCAATGTTAGTCTGCCTTGGCTTTTCATTTAGACCCTTGTATTTGTAACATGTTTAAGAATGACCTCAAAGATATAATTACCGACTTAAATAAAAATTAGTTGTCTTAGAGTTATCTTCGTTGTAATGTATGCCTAACCTGTATTGTGAATATGGTTTTGTTTACCAAAGTTCTGAACAGCTGTCACCTATAATTCTTTAATTGTCTTGTCCTTGTATCTGAGATGGTTACCTTATACTTTTAATCGC
This sequence comes from Macrobrachium nipponense, assembly GCF_015104395.2. Taxonomy (NCBI): domain Eukaryota; kingdom Metazoa; phylum Arthropoda; class Malacostraca; order Decapoda; family Palaemonidae; genus Macrobrachium; species Macrobrachium nipponense. The sequence goes on along the minus strand of NC_061092.1, from coordinate 49,442,608 downwards.
ACCTATTGTTTATGTTTGTTTGGGAAGGTTACTCATCTTCCAGGTGTGTCGGTTTCTAGGTACTAATCTCTTTATAATCCCTATCTGTCAGTTATACGAATCTTCTTGTTTTGTCTTTTGCCTCATGTATGTCAGTTCTGCTTAGTAAAGGATGTGGAAACATTGAAAGGTCTCGCAGTTACTCCTTCGTTTATTTTTCCTTCGTGGCATATATCTTTATATATATATATATATATATATATATATATATATATATATATATATATATATATATAATAATTATATATATATATATATATATCTTAGCCTGGAATCTGTACATATATATATGTATATATATATATATATATATATATATATATATATATATATATATATATATATATATATATATATATATATATATATAGATATATATAATTATATATATATGTAAACGAGATATTAATCTCGTTTTTATATTTGGTAAACGTGGAACTCTGAGCGGTAGGCAAACTGATACACACAAATCTCTCTCTCTCTCTCCAAGCGACCTCTCTCTCTCTCGGCAACCCCTCTCTTTCTCTCTTTCTCTCTCCATTCTGACAGGTAATCAAAATGAGAGTCAAAGTTATATAAAAAATAAATGTTTATTCAACAATGGAAAGATAATAATCCAAGTCTCACAGACTAACTAACTTATCTAAATCCCCAACATTTAAAATGTCTAAATCAGTAATTTGTCACACCAATCTCTCCTCCCATACGGGACTCTCGGTCCCTCCTTACCAGAATCGTCTGTTTCAAAGACAGTAGAAACACACTCGTTAGCACACATAAGTTTAAAGACAAAGTTAAAGATTAAACATTCTTACAATGTATTAACAGACAACAAACCACCCCTTTGGCTAAAGTAAGGTAACACTTACCCATTTCCAACTCAGAATATTATGCACAGAAACAAATAAACTTTCGAAGAGCTATCCCAAGCGTCTTGCCTTTCTCCCACAGACGTCTCTGAAAGTCTCCCCCATAGACTTGGTTAATGATACTATTATCAAAGGAAGAGGCGCGCACATGCATACGAATGCACACTTCGTCAACGCCCCTTGTTACTGGTCGCAGCCAGTTTCTCAAAGGCACTTGGAAAAGACCCATGAACTCATGAACATTGACCCGCTCAACTATGCACTTTTCGAATCACGCCATCACAGAAATCTTTCTTTTTTACGATTTCTTGCTCTTATCGCAGTCAGATCCCAGAATTTGATATGGTAAGTAAGCAATTGTGTTGTCTAAACCCAGAAATTAACATCATCCCAGAGCAGAATCGTAAAAATGGCGACCGTTGATTGGATCGAATCTAGAGTAAACTCCGCAGGCGCAATGAAGGAAATTCCGCATCGTAAGTACAGAGGTATATTTTAGTTTATGAAGAATAGGACAGCAAAATCGTGACTATAAAAATTTTTAGGGAATCGATAGTCCACGTGCATACTTCGAAAATAGTTGCGCTGAGAAGAGATCATTGATATTCAGCACAATAGCTTTATTCGCCTGGATGTTTTCATGTTAGGATAACTAGGAAAGTGAAGTGCAAAGAATCTAATTTCGGAGAAATACCGAAAAATTTCCTCTCGCCATGCGTCAATTTTCGAGTCAGCCCTTAATTAGGTACCCAATAACCCCGCGCGCTAACTCTCTTTCATTAGGTACATAGGGATTTCATTTAAAAAAACAAAACTCCCCCAAACCGTAGAAAGCAATTTTAAATCTTTCATTCATCTCGTTTATTAGTTAATACTTTTTTCCCTTTCTTGTATTCAAATTCAGGCATAAAATAATTCTCATTAAAATCCTTCGTGCGCAATACCAAAGAAACCATTACCTGTGGAAGGGACTTCTTTTCAAAATGGTTGAACCGTTTCATTAATCTTCGTTACCACAAATCTGCGTTCAGACTCATGTGCAAGAGGCCGAATAAACACATGCGCACGTGACCCAGCTAAACACATGTTCGTGAATGATATGCACACTCATCCGTCCTTTCGGACGTAACCCATTTTCGTGCTCCTACATAAAACACCCCTCCTCCCGCAGCTTCTCTCACACTACTTTTTTTCTTTTTTTTTAACCTTTCAAGGTTTACACTATGTACATCTTTTCAAAGTGCTACGGCACTCCCTGAGTTCCCGAACCTAACCGTATCTGGACTTACCAAAATTCCTTCTCTAAAAGGGGAAACAAAAACCCAACTTCGAACCTATAAAAAAATTGTGTGAATTAAGTCACCATTTACTCTCGGGACTGGGCATAAAGCTCCCGAAACAAATTTCAGATAATTTTTTTTAGCATTTTTACCCCTCTTTCTTTACATTTCCAGTATCGTTCCTAACAGGAAAATTGTCCTAGAAACGCTGCCGCCCCCCACCCCTTGAACAATGAGTTTTATGCCATTCTGTTCATACACCCATGCTTAACCAAGAGTGCCACTAGCTGTTCCTACCGAACATCATTACAACCAATGCCACCCTTTGTTTTTTTTCTCTTTTTTCTCTCCTCAGCCTTGTCCTAAACTCACTCTTATATCAGCACCATGTAAGCCGAGTATTTTAAAGCATTTACAGGGACTGGGAAGGGGATGGGATTAACAGGGCAACCCTTATTTGACTGGGTCCAAGAAAAGGTAGCTGCTGCAAAGAAAGAGAGGGAGGAAGACCAAGAAAAACTACAAAAGCAGCAAGAAAAAATGGATAGACTTGCAAGGGAAGAGCAAGAGATGCAGGAAAAAGAACAAGAAAGACTAGACTTACAAGGGAAGAACAAGAAAGGCAGGATAAGAGGGAGGAAGACGGAATAGAATTGAATGGGAAGAAAAACAAAGGGCCCATAAACTCCAGATGGTTCGAGTTGGTGCTGGCAGTTCCACTCAGGCCCCCAGCACGCCCACACTTGCCCAGGCTAATACCTTTATGCCCAAATGGTCTGAAGCCGAACCTGAGGTGTGGCTCAATTGGGTGCAAAAGGTGCTCAACACCTACCCACTTCCTCCCGCCGAAGTCTCTTTGCTTATAAGGAAGCGTCTCTGAGGAGGATCAAGGAAAGTTGAAGGACATACGGAAGGTTATCATTAAAGCCTATGAAATCACCCCCAAACATTGGTGACAATGCTGGCAAGGCCAAATAAAGGAAGTGGGCCAGACCTGGTCCAAATGGGCCTACAAATTGGACAGGGCCCTCAGCAAATGGTTAGAGTGCCTAGGTGCCTCTTCTGCAGCCGAAATCCTAGAGCAATTCAAGATAGAAAATTCTATATATTACGCCCCTCCTGCTCTCACCACCCACATCTGTGAGAATGCTCCCTCAACACCAGCTGAATGCTGCCGCCTTGTGGACATGAGACACACATCACGCCCATGCCAGTTCATTAGGACGAAAGATCTGCCCTCCTTCTTTCACCTCCAGTCTCCCTCCGCCCAGGAATGGGCATTTATCAAAGGCCATTGTCTGCGGTTTCTGCAAGAAACCTGGCAATCCCACAGAGCAGTGCCGTAACAGGACCCAGGCCCCTGAAGAGATTTTAGCAACGAGCAGTGCAAGGACTATGGCCAGAAGGGTCATACATCTGCACGATATCGACTTTGTCCCCTCTATTCAGAAGTCCCTGCAATTGCCCTGGCAGTACTGGATCCTTCATCCTTAGGCCCTCCTGCCATGTGACCATATACTTGGCCCCTCTGAGGTAATTACCCTCATGCCAGGTCAATGCTTTCAATAGCACAGGCGAGCAAATCTCCTTGATACGGGATGATAAGGTCCCGTATTTGGCATCACAGTGGTACCCTTCCTCCTGTAACAAGTTCTTCAGACACATTTGCAGAAGGAAGGGCAAGCTAAATTGATTCGTAATTTCTATGTTGACAATTACATTGAAACGTTTGATGAGCCATGGACGTTAATTCAGGGTTATGAGAACAACAAGGCCATATTAGAAAGAACCAATATGCCATTGACTGGATGGGCGAGTAATATAACAGGGCTAGATACGAAGATGAGTTGGGATGAGCCTGTATGCGTTATGTATTGGGACTAGAATGGAAAATAGAAAGTGACTAAGTTAGTTTAAAAGCTAGAAAAGGGATCAGAGATTTGGGCAAAGGGTGGGTACCCATGAAATGTAGAATTCTCTCACTGCCCGTATCCAATTTTGACCCCCTAGGTTTAGTGAGTCTGTTATTCGTTAAAGGGAAGCTGTTCCTACAACGATTGTGGGAAGAACAAGTCAACTGAGATGATGTTCTGGATGCTCCCAGGGCCCACAAAGCCAGTCAATTGCTAAAATAGTTCAAATTAGTCCATGAGTTAAAATTAAAAAGATACGTGGGCTCAAAGATCAAGGAATAGCACATTTTTTCAGATGCATCTAGTAAGGCCTATGGGGCAGTTGGTTACATACAGCAAGGGGATGGGACAACTAATCTTGTAACTAGTAAAATGTGGGTCACACCCACATTTTACTAGTTACATGTTGGGTTGTAGGCTAGGGAAACATCTGACGTCACTCATGCATCCTGAAAGCGTTACTTTGTGGACAGATAGCAATGTTGTCATTGCTTGGGTCAACAATAAAAATGACCACACAAATGTTTTCATTGATAATCGTGTGGGAAAGATTGTTTTTACTCTGCAGAACTCCCCCTTGACCTTGAGATATGTGCCTACACACCTGAATCCCGCTAATGTTCTGTTGTTCTGTCGAGCGGAGCCACCTTAATTATATGGGAGAACCAAAACCGCCGAGTGAGAAAGTCTGTTTGTTAAAGTAAGTAGACGTGACTGTTCCCGAGGCCCTCCGAAAATTAAGGGAGGAAATTGCTTTGGTAGAGCGCAAAGAGATCTGGGAAATTGTGGAGAGTAATATTGAA
>NC_061092.1:49430204-49432704 GCF_015104395.2 Macrobrachium nipponense | reverse complement strand
TAAATATGGAGCATATTAGGTTGCCAGTTAGTGAATTTTGAACGAAATCCTAAGCAAGCATGTTGTATCAGTTCTGAGCATAGCTGTACATGGACATTTTTCAACAATAACTCTAATATTGATGCGAACTTACATTTTGCTTTACAGTCCCAGTCTTCCAGCCACAGCTATGGTAAAGTTCATCTTGTAAGCAAAGATAAAGCGAGTACTATAACTGTAGTCAGTTCCTTGCTTGAAAAATAAAAATATGACTTAATTATCATAGGCCTACAGATGAATGATATTTATATGAAACAAAAAATGTATTTGTATAAAATGAATAAAAAAAAAAAGATTTATTAATATATCACAATAATGCATGATACGGTTAAATAGTAACCTTCTATATACAGTAATTATCGGGGCTTACCCTTCCCTCTCCCCACCTGTTAGGGTGTGTCAGTCAGGGGGTGCCCACCCACTGAAATGTCTGTCATTACCACCACAGTACTCAGGGATGTGCAGTGCTTTTGTAGTGTAAATTTTACTTGGCATCTCCTAAGTTGGATCTTAATGCAATTAACCCTCCCTTTTCAATGTGTCTGTCAGGGGGGCCCCACCCCCCAGTATGTGTCACTGGTCATTCTATAATCAGAAGAGTCCAAGGATATATTATATATTACTTTCATCTGGTATCTCATATACTGGATCTAGACCCAACATCTAACCAGCAATTCGTGGCGCTTGTTAAGTAAGCCACCCATACATTTTCGGTAAACGGTCAGTTTTACAGTTTACAAGTCTACTCCAAAATACCAGTAGGGGTTACAGTTGGTATCTCGTTCGTTGCATCTCAATGGTCCGGGCTGCGGGACTAATCTCAAAAGTTTTCTTTTACAGAAAACAGAAAAGGTGAGTTTAACGCCGAAGGAAAAAATGAGCTTCCCTTGAAAGATTGAAGTTTTTTGTGTGTGTCTGTGTGTTTTTTTATTGTAGCCATGATGAAACAGACACAGGAAGAGATTTCCTTAGCATTATGGGTTTAAAAGATCGATATCATTGAAACGACAAAAAACATCTCCCAATATCTTTGTATTCCTTGAAGTGCATCGGGCATTTGCATGTATTTATCAAAGGGGGTTGTCTCTTACACTTAAGGAGAGAAGTTTATTTGATTGTTTTCATTTAGAGACAGCTAACCAGATGATGGTTTCCACCCCGTCTCGGTTCCCAGTTAATGTAATTAAAATCCGTTCTTTCAAATAATTTTCTCACAAAATCGACTTGGGAAATATCTTATAACTATTTCAGATTTCAGAATGTGTTTTTATATAGAATAATCTCTCTCTCTCTCTCTCTCTCTCCTCTCCTTCTTCTTCCTCTCTCTCTCTCTCTCTCTCTCTCTCTCTCTCTCTCTCTCTCTCTCTCTCTCTTATCGCAGTGGATCTTATGCTTCTCTATTTTAGAATGGACTTTGTATTTTTATTGGCCAAATAATTCTGGTCTCATTCGTTTAGGAGCTCTTGAATCATCCGACACATATTCATAATCACCAAATGAATCCACGTCATTAACATGAAGCCGTTCATAATTATAATCATGCAGTGACTCTTAATTACATCTTAATTACTTATTGAATTTGTGATTATCAGAGAGGTGTTATAGTGCATGGGAAATAGCTATTTTATCAGACAATAGGATTTTATTATCGTACTCCCCCATGTATCCAATTTACCTTTACAATTCGTGATGGAATTTTGATTGATTGCTATCTAATCTGCCCGTAATGAAATGACTTATATTACCCACGAGGCCCAAGAGATGGGTATCTGAAAATGTGCATTCTCAGGTCCAAAGTCGTCTGCCTGATGGAATCCAACAAGTTCGCGTTGTTTCTACCTTCAACTGCGTCTGATTTTTTTTTTCAAATTTCTGTTCGCATGTCATATTTCGGAAAATGTTCCGAGCCGTAAACATTCCATGATGAAAAGATAGTATTTTACTTACGTTGAATGTGCATAAGTCCACCGTTAATACGATCAGCGAAAAATTGTTCTCTCATCTGCCTTCATACGCTGTCTGTTGACACTGGGACACAAATATCAGTTTCTATCTCTTTTTCTTCTAACCCCAACGCAGTAGTCTGTTGCAATGCAGCACAAATTCGAAGTCAGCTGAGGTAGCATCTTTGCCTGAGAGGTGTCTCTTTCCGAATTTCCTTATTTTAGAGAGAGGAAAAATAAAGGATTTAAATTATGGGCCATTTTCGTCATTATTTAACCAAGAACTTTGATCAACGTGATTGGCTAGATCACGGAGAACAATGCTGTCACTAAATAAAGGTAACTTGGGTGTTGTCCATGGAAAGATAACATTTCAAAACATTTTCTTCTGAATATTTCGTTTGCTTCAATTGTCGAAACACGACAATTAAAAAAAAGTATTTCTTATATATCTGTTGTATCTTTAGCTTCATATGAGGAAATGCAAGGACGAAAGATGCGTTTCTCTCGAAATGAGG
>NC_061092.1:49420204-49425204 GCF_015104395.2 Macrobrachium nipponense | reverse complement strand
TATATATATATATATATATATATATATATATATATATATATACTATATATATATATATATATATATATATGTATATATATATATATATATATATATATATATATATATATATACATATATATATATATATATATATATATATATATATATATATATATATATATGTATATTATTATATATATATATATATATATATATATATATATATATATATATATATATATATATATGTCTATATATATATCCAACCCCCAACGTTCGAATTGGCTAACATGGTAAAGGGGGTTGCATATCGATTCTAATTACGAATAACCGAGTTCAACGGTGATTTGTAAGGTCAGAATCGGTTTAAACATATAGCCTCATTGTTAGCCGAAACGGTAACGTCAGTGTCGTCCTGAATTCGTTCCTGTCCGCTGAACGGTGGTTCGATCCCATGAGGGGACGAAATTATTATCAACTAAAAAATTCCCCTTCGGTTTATATAAATGAAAATATATCAATTCCGAAGTAGAGCGAATTAGACAGTAAAAGGACATTTGTAGCTCGAATTATTTATATGAAACATGGTGATGTGATAATTATTCATAATATGGCTACCTTCATCAAACGTTTGAATTGGCTAACATTCTAATTACGAATAACTGAGTTCGACGGTGATTTGTAAGGTCAGAATTGGTATAAACTTATAGCCTCACTGTTAACCGAATCGGTAACGTCAATGTCGTCCTGATTTCGTTCCTGTCCGCTGGACGATGGTTCGATCCCGTGAGGGGACGATATTATTATCAACTAAAAAATTCCCCTTTGGTTAACATATATGAAAATATATCAATTCCCAGGTAGAGCAAATTAGATATTAAAGGACATTTGTAGCTCGAATAATTTATATATATATATATATATATATATATATATATATATATATATAATATATATATATATATATATATATGTATAAGTTGTTGATGGTTCGTGCCCGTCAGCCGGCAAATCTATTGTCTCCTAAAAAATTCCCCTTCGGTTAAACATATATGAAAATATATTAATTCAAAGGTAGAGCGAATTAGATATTAAAGGACATTTGTAGCTCGATATATGTATATGAATCACAGTAATGTGATATGACATATATATGCATATATATATATATATATATATATATATATATATATATATATATATATATATATATATATATATATATATATATATATATATAAGTCATATCACATTACCGTGATTCATATACATATATCGAGCTATAAATGTCCTTTAATATCTAATTCGCTCTACCTCGGAATTAATACATTTTCATATATGTTTAACCGAAGGGGAATTTTTGGGGAGATATTAGATTTGCTGGCTGACGGGCACGAACCATCAACAACTTTAAATCCAGGACTGACAGTGAAGCCTTAGCCCACCACGCCACCGCAAGAGGATATAAGTTTATGCCGCCTCACACCTCAAATACCTGTCGCACTGAGGTATTCGTAGTTTTGGAGACTGCATCAAACCCCCTCCTCCTCGGTAGCGTTGTAGTGCTTGTGTCCACACGTAGCCATTATATAAGTCATATCACATTACAGTGATTCATATACATATATTGAGCTACAAATGTCCTTTAATATCTAATTCGCTCTACCACGGAATTAATAAAAAAAATTCCCCCTTCGGTTAAACATACATGAAAATATATTAATTCTGAGGTAGAGCGAATTAGATATTAAAGGACATTTGTAGCTCGATATATGTATATGAATCACAATAATGTGATATGACTTATATAATGGCTACGTGCGGACAAAAGCACTATAACGCTACCGAGGATGAGGGGGTTTGATGCAGTCTCCAAAACTACGAATACCTGAGTGCAACAGGTATTTGAGGTGAGAGGCGGCATAAACTTCTATCCTCTTGCAGTGGCGTGGTAGGCTAAGGCTTCACTGTCATCCTGGATTTGAAGTTGTCGATGGTTCGTGCCCGTCAGCCGGCAAATCCATTATCACCTAAAAAATTCCCCTTCGGTTAAACATATATGAAAATATATTAATTCCGAGGTAGAGCGAATTAGATATTAAAGGACATTTGCAGCTCGATATATATATATATATATATATTATTATATATATATTATATATATATATATATATAATATATATATATATACATACATATATATATATATATATATATATATATATATATATATATATATATATATATATGTATGTATATATATATATATATATATATATATATATATATATATATATATATATATATAAATATATATATATGTATATATATATATATATATATATATATATACTATATATATATATATATATAAAACTGTTTCTTTTATTGTTGAATAGATGGTATATAATTATAAAAAAATTTCATCTCTGCTATTTACTTGCATGCCACGTTTTTCACTCTCCGAATTTGAATATTCATTGTATTTTTGCCAGTCTTTTTAACCGAACTGGGTCGACAATGAAAACCGACTCTTATTTTTCATGTTCGTTTGTAGAATAATTCTCTCCCTCTCTCTCTCTCTCTCTCTCTCTCTCTCTCTCTCTCTCTCTCTCTCTCCTGTCTTTGAACTTAATTGTTCTGGCGCCATGGACAAAACCTCCATTAGATTAGCACGATAATCAGTTTACACGAGGAACATGCATTGATAAACGTACCCGAACTTGGTCGCGAACACAAGGGGACTGAGGCAACTCTCGTCTTTGATCTACAAGTTAGACGTGCGATGCTTTTTTTTTTTTTTTTTTTTTTTTACTGCAGCAAAGAGAGACTGCGGAAACAAAGATTATTTGTTAGTAATAGGATTTTTATGACTAAATAAATATCGTAATGTTAACAGCGTTAAGATTTTTGGAAATGCACACAAGCTCGGAGGCAGTATTCTGCGAAGAATATATCGGTCCTAAGTTGCGTATCTAAGAGAGAGTTAGCTTTTTGTCTGCTTAAGGTATAACTCATTCTATTGATGCAACCCACTTCCTGTACCAGCAGAAAAAGTCACACCCCTTATCAGCGAGATATGTCCTGGAAAATCGATGTTGTCTTTTTTCCTTATTTAGCCTAATTCTTCTAATTTTGTTGGGAGTCATTGACAGCTTCGTTCTGAAATTAATATACTCAGACTTAAAATTCATTTATTTTACAAGAACAGACAGAAATAGTATACTGGTAAGCGGTTCTGTTCTGTCTTATAACAACAAAAATAATGATAATAATAATGGTAATATTTCGGAAGGAGACCCTCTCGTAGACAAGTTTTGTTGAAAATGGTTGCAGCTTGAGTACTATTTAACTTGTAGAGAGTCTTCTCTATTTTTCTTATGACAGCTTTCTCTTTGTTGCTTAGACTGCACCAAAGGGCATGGTAAAATTCAGTTGAGTCATTTTGGTATTTATTATTGCGTATACAATTCTCTGTCTGTCTGTCTGTTTCCCCCCCCCCTGTTTCCCCCCCCCCCCTACCTCCCCATCCCCTTCCCCTATTCCTTCTCTTGTTCTCTCTCTCTCTCTCTCTCTCTCTCTCTCTCTCTCTCTCTCTCTCTCTCTCTCCAACGAAGTTTCGTCCAGACCTACAGGATATTTTCCAGCGATAACTGTTGAGGGAATATCACTGGGAGCCTCTTGATTGGCTTCTCCCTGAGTGACGTCACCCCAGGTATTATTTTCATAATTATGTGCGTTACGTCCGGTGTTGATCATCTCATGTGTGCTGGCACTTTTGTTGGAAGGGAGGGGCGTGGTCCTCCTCACACACATCGGTATCAGGAACGCTTCTTGAGTGGTGTTGAGGGGAGGCTTTTGTTCAAGAATAGAAAGTGCTTCTAGGAGCCTCAGACGTCGTGGGTCAGGAGCTATTCCGATGATTTTGACATCCCTGACGATGTCGTCTCTCGTGATGTTCTGCTGGTGTACTGCAAGGGCGGGTGTGCTGCCTAATGGCTCCCTCCAGGGTGTGGCAGGAAATCCTTTTAGACAGGCGATGAGTCGTTGGAGACCTTGCACTGATGGGGAAATCAGAATCATATCGTCGGCATAACAGAGGTTGTTTATAGTTGTTTCATTGACAGTGCATCCAATTGGGAGTGAGTTCACTTTGACATTCAAGGCATCTGTGTACGTATTAAACAGGTATGGGTAAAGTATGCCCCCTTGCCGATGCACGTTTAGGGAGCCGAAGGTGTGTGACAATACGTTACCCTACTTGACACAGAATTGTTGTCTGGAGAACCAGCAATATAAGATGCCAATTAGATATAGGGGTGTGCCTCTTTTATGCAGCTTCAGGAAGAGCTTCAGGTAGTTGACTCTGTCAAATGCTTTTCTCCCGTCCACAAAACATAGGAAAACAGGAGGCTGATGATAGATAATAGTTCAGTAATTATTTTAGTGTTTATGCAGTTGTCGGTAGAGTGGTTTGCTTTAAATCCGAACTGGTTGTCAGTGGTGTGTAGAAATGGGAGAAGTATCACTAGAAGAACCGACTCAAGTATCTTTAACGCGATCATTGTGATTGCAATTGGCCGCATCCTTTAGCTTGTTTATGATTAATGGTATCAAGTGAACTAAGAGTAGGGAGTCTGGAAGAAATTGGTGAATTATGCACGCATTGAAAAGGGCAGCTAGCAAAATGTAGATTATCGGATGGCAGAATTTGAAGGCTTCCAAGGGGAGACCATCGCAGCTGGGTGATTTATTGTTAGGCAGGCTGTTTATAGCATCACTGATGTTACCTGGCGTAATACAATCTGCAAAATGAAATTGAATGTTATCAGTAAGGAGGTTATCTACATCCCTTTGGGAGTCTTGATCGCTTATGCAATGCAGGATATTGCTGAAGTGATCACCCCACATACTTGTCATTGACTGCTTCCCCTATTTTCTGTGACAGCCTTTTAGTTTTGGGATTTAAGGACTGGATCTTTCCAAAGACGGGGATAATCACCAGATTCTAAGTTTCT
>NC_061092.1:49405204-49415204 GCF_015104395.2 Macrobrachium nipponense | reverse complement strand
ACATCTTACAAATATATGGGTCCAATGGTACATTCCCAGACTAAGATTTAGGTTGTTTTTATGTGATTTGTATAATTGCCGATTCCAGTAAATTTCTTGAAACATAATCATTAGATCTAGCAATTACGAGGCATCACCCCAATTGATACAATGAGATTTTTTCACTCAGATGGATAAACAGTGCATTTGAAGTCTGGGCTGTTCTAACTGAATACATATGCTGCTTAACCCGAACACATAAATTTTTACTAGACTGACCAACGTAAAACGATGGGCAATCCTTACAAGGAATTTTGTAAATAATGTTGTTATTTGTTACGGGACTATTCTTAATTAGCATATCTTTAATGGTATTGTTATAAGAGAACTACATTAACATTAAATGATTTAAATATTGATTTTATGGTTTCGGTTTCAAATCCACGAAATAAGGTAAGCTAAGTACATTTTTAGGGATTTCATTTTTCTTTTTCATTAATAGCAACATTATAAACTTTTTATGAGCTTTTTGATAACATAAATCAATTAAATGAGGTGGGTAGCAGAGATCGTTTCCTATCTTTTTATGTATTCTATTTCTTGGTCCAGGTATTGCGGGAGGACCTCAGGCGTACAGTTGGTCTTTTAACTAACCATCCCGTCTCGTTGGTTTATACCGGGAGACGAACACCTCCGCGAACCGGAACTATTCCGGTATTTAGGTGCTGTTTATGCTTAAGTGTATTTTAAGTTTAATTTAAGCTATCATAAGTTTAATTTAAGCTAGCTTAAGCCGGGTTCCTCCCTTACCTACGTTGTCACACCAGATCATTCCGGGGTTATAGCCTATTCAGGCGTAAGGGATTTGGGTTATGCCCAAAATTTTTTTCGCTCTCCGGCATGCATCGGAGTTCTATTAGCCTGTAAGTGATGTCTTTTATGGTACTCATGTCTCTTTTCACTTACAGACCACCAACTGTGAGCATCCGGGATGCAACGCCATGCTCCAGGACCCCTGTGGACACGAAGTCTGCAGGTCCCACGCTCCGTGCGCGACTCGCATGGGAATCTGCAGTCTGGTTCCACGAAACCTGCACTATATGTTACGATCTCGTGAATCAGTTCTTAGACGGGGTAAGTATTTCCAACTCCGTACATAAATTCCAATAAATGTTTTAGATCTTAAGTTTAATTTTAATCTTTTATTTTAAGCTTAAGCTCTCTTTATATTGGGTATTACATCCCCGATAACTTTTAGGGTAAGCCTAGTCTTAGTTAAGTTTTAATTTTAAGTTTAAACTTAAAAACTAATGAACGCCCTCTCTTCCAGGCTCCTGCCGTTAGAGAGTACCAGCTCTGGGCAACCCTGAGGGCTTGGGTCGGCGGATTCGGGAAGAACGCCGCCAAGGGACAGCCCTACATCCTGAGAAGAGGATGGCTGTCCTGCTGTTCCCCGGTGGCAAGTCGACTGGTTACGTCGACCCGGCAGAAGCAGCCCCGACTATGGCGGCGATCAACAGCAGATCGCCACTTCGATAAAGGAACCAGGCCACGATTATCTCATCGGAAGTCGCGAACACTGGATTTAAATGTAGAACTGATGGTAGGTGTTGACGACCTGTTGGTCGAGGTAGGTACGTTGGACGCCCAAGGGCTTCCCCTTGGGCGCCACTGGGTGGATTCTTCTTCTCCTGCTAATTCTCCAGCTTCCTTCCAAGGCTTTACAGGAGCTGAGCTCCTTTATGCTTCACCGACGCTTCGGTGAAACCTAAGATCAAGGGCCAGTGGTACTGAAAACCCTCAAAAAGACGTCGTCGTCGTCCAAAAGACTTCGTCGGCGTCAACATCTCGTAAGTCTCCGGCTGCAAACCCCGGAGCAGAGAAGTCTAGAGCTTCTGCTTCAAGCTCCAAGTCCTCGAAGAGCAGGTCTTCCAAGGAGAGGCCCCGTACTCGGGTGAGCCGGCAGTCTCTCCTCTCCCCTTGGTACCGGATCCAAGTTATCTCTCTACCTCCGCAGCAGCTCCGCTTTTCGGATCCCAATGCTGGATTGTTGCAACACATGGGTAGACTTGGTCGGCTCTCTGAGGAGCAGCATGGAGCAGATGTTCTCCCGGTTGTCTGATAGGATTACGTCTAAGGACAATATAATCGCCGGACTTAATCATTGGCCCCTCTAGCTACTCCTCCAGCTTTCGGTGCTGGACTGCTTCAGCTTCCACCTCATGACTCTCTGCCTCCGTTCTCTATGAACAACCCCTGGAGAGTGGCGTCATACGCCCCTTTCCAGGACGGCCTTATTTCTATTCCGGAATGTGGTACTCGAAGGATTGAGGACTTCGAGTTCTACCCGGAGGGCCTCCAACCGCCGTTCATTGGCTACTGCCAGACTTACTGACGCAGCATGACTAGAGATGATAAGGTTACCTAAAGAGACAGTCCTCTACTCACGTGACGGCTCAAAGAGAATGGCTCAGGTGTTTAGAGGAGATGGATTGTTCTAACACGAGAATACAAGCCTTCAAGAGTCCCTTCACCATTTTTACGATAGAGGAGGGAACTCCTCTTCCCTTTCTTACCAAGATAGCAACGGTCACCATTCCAGCTGCCCAGAAGGGGGAATCGTTACCTCAATTAAGGGAAGCAGACCCCACATCTCCTTTGCTTCCTTCACTTGGAGAATTGTGGGAAGAATTGCTCAACACCTTTTTGGCTGGCAAGCTCAAACCAGACTGTGCTATGGATCAGTTTGGCGAGAAGCTGCCTAGGCTTCCTGACAGCCTCATTCAAGCTGAATTTGAGGCCAAGTCTAGGCTCGCCAGGTCCATTAATACCATGGCAATGACGGAAGTAGTGGCTATTTCTTATGCTTCAGAGCCGCTCTTCAAGCTCCTGACTAAGTCCCAGACGCAGACCGTCCAGTCTGACATGTTTGAGTTTGCTACAGCCAGGACTAACTGCCGGAAGCATGTCCTCCAAGAAGCAACTATTCGTCATGAGCCGAATAAGTTGCTTTCCTCCAACATCTGGGGGGCAGACCTCTTTCCTGAATCGATGGGTCAAGGAGGTCCAAGCTGAAGCAACAAGCTCAACCAGAGCCTTAAAGATCGTTGGGGTCTCACAGCGAAGAGACGACCAAGACCAAGCTTCAAAAGGTAAGTCTCAGAAGAACTTAAGCGTTATCAGCCTTACAAAAAGAAGCAGCAACGCTTTACCCAGGCTGTTTCGGCTGTACCTATGGTACAATCAGCCCAACCCTCTACTTCTAAGGCTCAGTCACAACCTATTTATGTGATTTCCCCCAGCCTCAGCCTTCCACCTCCTACGCTGTCTCCCAGCCTTTAACCAAGTGTTCGAAGGCCAGGCCTTTCAACAATATGACCGGTTTGGCAGGGGGGAGGAAGAGCTAGGGGAACCTTTCGTCAGAGAGGATCAGGAAGGTCTCTCAACAGGGGAAAACACTTCCGTGGAGGCCGCGGAGGTCACTCAACCAGCAGCAGTGAGAGCTCGAAGGTAGGAGGGAGGCTGTTTCTCTTCCGGCATCGGTGGGGATTCAGCAATTGGTCACAGAGCATTGTGTCAAAAGGCCGGGTGTTGGAGTTGGATTGCGGATCCTCCTCCATCCAGACCATTCCTTCAACTTCCATCAAAAGAAATGACGGAGTATGCGGAGGACCTCCTTCAGAAAGGAGCAATAGCGAGAGTCAACAGATTAAAGTTTCAAGGTCGCTTATTCAGCGTGCCAAAGAAGGCTCACAAAAAAGAAGGGTAATCTTAGACTTGTCCCGCTTAAACTTGGCCGTTCGCTGCGACAAGTTCAAAATGCTGACTATCTCGCAGGTGCGGACCTTACTTCCCCGTGGGGCCGTCACCACCTCTATCGATCTTACAGACGCATACTATCATATCCCTATTGCAAGACACTTTCGCCCTATCTGGGCTCAAGATAGGAGATCAAGCATTCTCCTTCAAGGTAGTCCCTTCTGGTCTGAAACGTGGCACCCAGGGTGTTCACGAAGTTGGCGGAAGTAGTCGTCCAACAACTGAGGTCTCAGGGGATAATGGTAGTAGCGTATCTCGACGATTGGTTGATTTGGGCTCCAACAGTCGAGGATGTCACAAAGCCACACTGAAAGTAATCCAGTTCCTAGAGTATCTGGGGTTCAAGATAAACAGAAAAAATCAAGACTCACTCCGGAGTCCAACTTTCAGTGGCTGGGCATTCAATGGAATCTATCCTCCCATACTCTGTCGATTCCATCAGCCAAGAGAAAGGAAATAGCGAAGTCAGTAAAGAAATTTCTAAAGCACAAATATGCTTCAAGGAGAAGCCAGGAAAGAATCCTGGTTTCCCTCCAATTTGCCTCAGTGACAAACATCTTGATGAAAGCCAAACTGAAAGACCTTAACCAGAATCTGGCGCTCACGAGCAAATGTCAGATCCAGGGACAAGTTATCATCAAATCCCACAGATTCTACGGAATCGTCTGCGCCCTTGGGCAAAATTGAAGAACCTGTCCATATCAGTACCCCTTCAGTTTCCTCCTCCGGGGATTACCATCCACACGGACGCTTCATTAAGCGGCTGGGGAAGATATTCTCAGTTCAAGAAGGTTCAAGGAACCTGGTCACCCCAGTTCCGCCAGCTTCACATAAACGTATTAGAAGCGATGGCAGTGTTCTTGACTCTGAAGAGGTTACGTCCGCCAAGAACTCCCACATAAAGCTAGTTTGCTGGACAGCGCAGTGGTAGTCCATTGCGTAAACAGGGGGGGCTCCAAGTCAAGACATCTGAATCATGTCATGGTAGCCATCTTCTCCCTAGCGGACAAGTTCAGTTGGCACCTCTCCTCCACCCATATAGCTGGAGTGAGAAACGTCATAGCAGATGCTCTATCCCGCTCAGTTCCTCTGGAGTCGGAATGGTCACTGGACAACAGTTCGTTCCAATGGATTCTCCGGAGGTGGGTTCCAGGTCTGCAAGTAGATCTATTCGCATCTCAAGCGAACACAAACTTCCATGTTATGTGGCCCCCAACCTGGACCCTCTGGCCTTTGCCATGGACGCCCTGTCCATAGATTGGAACAACTGGGAGAAGATTTATGTTTCTTCTTTCCAGTGAATCTTCTCCTGAAGGTACTGAACAAACTCAGGACGTTCAAGGGTCAAGTAGCTCTAGTAGCCCCAGACTGGCGAAGAGCAATTGGTACCCTCTGATTCTGGAACTGGTCTTCGTCCTCTTCGGATTCCCAATCCCAGGCTCTCCCAGTCAGTACAAACGAAGACTGTGTTCGCTTCCTCAGGAATTTCTCAAACCCTAACTTTATGGACTTCAATGAAGTTTGCGGCTAAAAAAGATGCAGATATCGATCCACGAAATATTCTTTTCTTGGAAAATCTGATAAAAGGGATTCAACTTTGAGACCAGTATGATGCTGCAGTCAAAAGTTGGCAATCTTCCTGAGAGAATCAGATATTAGAATCATGACAATCAATTCAGCTATATCCTTTTCAGATCTTTGTTTGAAAAGGCTTAGCAGCTAGCACTATTACGACAAACAAGTCAGCCTTGAAGAAGATTTTTAACTCGGTTTCAACATAGACTTGACAGATTCTTACTTCTCCGTCATATTCCCAAGGCTTGTGCTAGACTTAGACCTTCAGTAAGGCCGTACGTCAGTGTCGTGGTTCTTGAATGATGTTCTAAAGCTGGCTTCAGAAACAGACAATACGACATGTTCATTTATAATGCTCTAAGAAAAACTCTATTTTTATTAAGCTTGGCTTCAGGAGCTAGAATTTCAGAACTGTCGGCTGTTATCCAGAGATCCGAATCATTATAGAATTTCTTCCCTCAGGGGAAGTTCTACTTTCTCCGGAACGTTTTTTAGCTTTTTAGCAAATAAAGAATGAGGATCCTTTGTTGAGGTGGGAACCATGGAAGGTTATAACCCCTTCCACAAGATGTTTCTCTTTGTCCAGTATCGACCTTACGAGCCTTTCTGTCCAGGACATCCTCATCCTCTTCGGGTCCTCTCTTTAGGCGAGAAAAAGTGGTGGTACTTTATCTATTAAAGGTATCAGGCAACATATCCTGTACTTTATTAAGCAAGCCAACCCTGATTCCTTCCACTAAAGCTCATGATGTCAGGGCAGTTGCCACCTCCGCTCATTAACTATTTCCAATTCACATGAATTTTGATGATTTAAAAAATAAAAAAAAGTATACTGGATGGAAATCGCCGACAGTATTTAAGCGTCATTACAATAAGTCCTTGGAAGCTCTGAAATTTTCAGCAGTTGCGGCGGGAGGGTAACATAGTTTCCCCCGACTCTGCTTAATCTTAAGTTGAAGATCCAGATCCTCCTATAACCTATCTCATTCAACAGTTTTGTCTATACCTCCCATTTTCATCTACGTCTACGTTGAGTCTTAGCTGCTCTTGTGATGGTACAGTGGGTGTCCCTTGTTTTTTTTGCTAGGGTGGGACACCTCCACATTGTTTGTATATAATGATCTCTATGATTGTGGTCCCCTTATTTTTATGCTAGGGTGACACATCTCCATTTACAATGGTTACGGGTTTTTGTATATTAATTTACTTACTATATTGTATTCTAAGTTTGTCAGAATCATTTTATTATTATAATTGCTTTGTTTACTACTGTATGTAATAAGTATACACAAGATGTTAAGTTCAACATATATTCCATGTAAGCCCTGTACATATATGTTAACTTTAAGCTAATTTTAATAATTATTTTTTTAACTTGTATAAAACAATTGTGTATATATATATTTTCTTGCAATTATAATACTTTATTTTATTTAAGTTTTTATTGAGACCTTATTATTTTCATTTACTATCTTGTGCTAATTCTCTGGTACGATTTCGCGCAGCGACAACGAACTGAGCCAGGAAAAGGGATTTTGACGTAAGGAAATCTATTTCTGGGCGATTGGTTCGTGTCGCCCAGCGAAATCCCACCCTACCCATCCCTGCGCTCAAGATTTGTCTGCTAACATCAGGATGGCCACCGAGGCGCAGCAGTCGGTAGCGTGGGGAGTAGTAGTACTTGCTGCCCATTCTGTGGGTCGGCTCCCCTCTTGTGGGGGTTTTTGTGAGGAGATTTCTATGGTAAGAGGTTCGTGGTAGTGGTCTCACTCCCGTAGTTCATACCAACGCCCTCTTGGAGGTGAGCGAGTCAGTTATACTGACCTTTTCTTTATTTTATTTTCTTCTGGGTGGGGTTATTTGTTAGTTCATTTACCTTAGAAATAATGGATTAAAGGATATTTCGCTGGGCGACACGAACCAATGCCCAGAAATAGGTTTTTCCTTACGTCAAAATTCCCTTATTTCTACTTTTTAGGTAGCCCCTTACATGACTGTTATAGAATTATTTTCCTTCATCAGTTTTAAATCGAGATACTTCCAAAAAAGCATCCTGTAAGTACCTCGAAAACTGATTGATGACTATCACTGCTAACAATAACTCTGGGCATTGGAGATATAATCTTTCTTCTGTTGACTGGCTTTGTAAAAAAACTTTAGCATCGTCCTTAGTTATATTTTTCTCAAGTTTTCTCACCTCCCTGATTAGCGTATTTACACAACTGAAACTACTAGGGTATTTAACGTTTTCGTATAACTTCTTCAGTATCCGCAACTGCTTTTTAGTTACCATTGGAATATAACTTGGTATTCAGTTTCCCCTATAATATTAGTTCTGAGTTGTAAGTAGTCAGGTGTGGTAGCTGCGAGGTCTACCGGTAAATACCGTACTGATTATGCTATAGGGCCTTCTTATATATTTCTGAGAAGTCACTACCCATCCGCCACCCGAATAATTGACATCCTAAAGTTTCAATTTGTGCAATATCCATATTCTTCATTAGGATATAATGGGAACAGTTGAGACCAATACTTCTGCTGAACTTACCAGAGTGGAATAAATTCTGTGTTATGAACATAACTAAGATTAACGAGTGCAATACAGGGGTAAATGCTTGTATAACATTATTATCGTTTGCCTCTAAAAAGCAATCGTCCAGGACATATAACAAACCTTTATCAGTTAACCCTTGATCAGTATATTCAAAAAGGTTTAATATTTCTTTAGAGACCATAATTTTATTCCCTATAGCCAGGTGCTTTTTTAGAAGATGTTCATTTACTCCGCAGTAAGGTATGGTATGAAACTTCCCCTCTTGTTTTTAAATAATTTTCTGACATATGCTTTTACCTGAGTTGCTATACCCTGCTATAATAATTCGGGATGGGTTTGTGAATAAATTCAACACCTCCTCAGAAAATGAAACTCCTTCCATCTCGATGGTTTCGACCTTTCTACAATAAAGTTTGCGTTTACATTCTTATTAATACATCGGTATAGGTATAGAGAAAGTGAATGGTATTGGCAATCTTTTATTGGTGTAGAATACTGATTACATGATGATAAATAATAGTGTACGGGATACATTAACTTATCTATATGCATATATATTTACATGATGATAGATAACAGTTTACAGGATACATTATCATAAATGTATTTATATTTATATATATACATAACATACCTTACAGATTAGTAACAACCCACAAAAATTAATAAAAAAAACGGTACACCTCACTTGCATATACAGATGGTCATCATCATCAGTGAAACTGTCATTCATAAGCTCCTCGTAATCGGTATTGACCTCATCACTCCCATCCCCGTCTCCATCAAAATATGCTTCTGTTATTAAGTAAGGGATACACCTCTTCCTGCATGTCTCTATTTTGCTATTGAACTTACGTTTTTAGGAAGACCCCTTACGTTCAGGTTGTCGTGGTAGACAGTTTCCTAGGGTTGGTGAGGCGTGATGGACCTGGAATGGGGTTGGGGGTGGATGGGGTGGAATGGTGGATGGGAAAAAGGGGAGATGGGATGGACCCAGAATAGGCTGGTGACAGGGACGTGATGAGGCGACGGGAGAGGCAGGAAGATGCGAGGAAGTAGCAGGTGGAGAGGAGACCCTTTTACATTTCCTCAACCGCTGTATGGTCTTGTTGAAGTCACCTCCCCGTAGACAGATACCTGGTCCGGGAAACATCGAAACTGTATGAGGTGGATTATTTGCCCCCTCCCCTTCCTCCTCTCCCCTCACCTCCATCTCATCCCCTCCCTCCTCTCCCCTCACCTCCATCTCATCCCCTCCCTCCCCGTTACCTGCGGGTATAACATGACGACCTTATCCTCTCCCCTCCATGTCATGTTCCGCTTCCGGGCGACCATATATGTGGGATTTATAAGCACCGATATGATACCTTTTAACTTCTAATGGGATCAACGCTATTTCTTTCTGCTTTTTAAAGACATAGTACCCTTGATATTTCGTAACTTGTATTTCTTCGTAGAGGTGACTTCGTTTTTATCAATGACCTCTTTGTACTGATCATGGTGTATAGTTTTCTGTTTCGTTCTCTGTATACCTTTCAAGGTATACATCACGCTGTTTCTGACATGAATGAATACACTTTGGGTTTTACACCAGTGAATTCCTTAATATACTCCCCCTCCGCTTCAATTTTGATTAAACCAAACTCTCCTTTCCGGGACGAGTCATATAGCGGTTGAGTCCTGGGGAAGTTGCTGAAGTTAAGGTGTTGGTGTAGCACTCCCTTAAATTTACGTGTGCAGTCATCGGTTTCTAAAGAAAAAAGAAACTGTCGGTATCCGTATAGAGTAGATGTACCTTATCCCCATAATGTGGTCGCAGTATGTTATAATAAAAACTAGTACATAATGTTCTTAGCGAGGTCTAATAGGCTAAAACCGATATAAATCGGGGAGTCCGCCTGCACGGACTCGCAGCTGTGATTAACGATGAAGCGTTCCTCATTGATCATTTCGAGTGATTTATAGTTTTTTTGGACAAACTTCTGAGCAGGCTATTTTCATTTGACACAACAATGCTTCTATTAACATAATTTAAAGAGTTTTTTTATTGTAACTCCGAAGAGCCCATTCATG
>NC_061092.1:49377704-49392704 GCF_015104395.2 Macrobrachium nipponense | reverse complement strand
TCGTCCTCTACAGTCTTTTACTTTAACAATCAAGGATTTAGGCAAAATTTGGTGTTTTGAATAGGGTCGTCTTTGTCTCGCAGTCTTGCGAATTTATGCATGGAATTTGTTGAAGTTGAAATTTTACAGAACTGTGAACCTTCACTAAGACCCATTTTTTGGGTGAGGTACGTAGATGATATTTCCATTATTTTTAAAGGTAACCCTTCAAATTTTGACAAGACGACCGCATTGAGCAAGAGCCAGTTAGACGTTCCAGAGACTGGCGGGGCTTTTATCAGAAAACAACGGCATTGTCTGATGCATGCTTGACGACCGGTTCCATTGTTCATAAACAAGTCACTTAATTTGACTCCTGTTATGTTTACTTTGCTGGAGTGCTATATCAACGTGTCAGATTGATAAGGGGAACCGAACAGATTTCCGAAAGCTATCTTTAACGTTTTAAATTTATATATAGATGTATATTTACATAACTGTGGATTTGTTTCTCCATTTAATGTTTCGTTATTATCATCATTATTATTTTTATCATGCTTATTATATTTTGTTGAAATATTAGCCTACTGTGTAAATTTTTCTTCCTGTATTCTTTATATATTCCTTACTCTTTACAGAGGAACTCCTTACTCAAGACGAAGATTCATCATCAAACACGATTACAGCTAAATGTGGCACGGTGTGGAAAGTAATATCTCAAGCAGCTGAAGATTGTGGAAGATTTTCTCAGCAAAACATATCGAGGGCCTTTGGGATACTTATTGATAATTTTATCATTCAACATATCAGGAAGTGCACTGAAGCTCAGGGCAGTAGAATCTTGAAAAACGATGATTACAAAGTATCTCATGAAGAAATTCTAGCAGTAATTGGGATCATGTATGCTCGTGGGATACTGGGAAAGAATTAGTCAATTGATCATGTACGGTCAAGAAAATGGGGTCCACCCTTTTGCCACGTCACAAATTCAAAGAGATGAAGCGGTTTATAAGATTTGACATAAGAACAATGAGGTCAGAACGTTGACGTACAGGTAAATTTGCTCATATTTCTGAAGTGTGGGATAGATTCATTGGGAATTGCAGAGCCGCTTATAAGCCACACGAAAACATTACAATTGATGAACAACTTTTTCCCTCAAAATGCAGATGTCCTTTTCTACAGTATATGGGAAATAAACCAGACCAATTTGGAAGAAAGTTTTGGACTGCTGCTGATACAGAATCAAAGTTTATGTAAATTGCATTTCCTTACTTGGTAAAAGATGAATTTCGACCAGCAAATCAGCCATTATCACCTCATGTTGTGCTAAGACTAATGGAACCATTCACTGGGAAAGGTATAAATGTCACAACTGACAATTTCTTCACGTCACTTCAATTAGCTGAACATTTGAAAGCAAAAAACACCAGCATTGTTGGCACAATGAATAGAGCCCGTAGAGAAATTCCATCTCAAATGAAGTCATGGAAAGTTCAACTGTGCAATATACATCTGCTGAAGAATAAGAATACAACATTGACAATATACCAAAGCAAGAAAAACAAGACAATCTTTATGCTCAGTTCACGTCATCGCACTGGACAGAAGAAGCCAGAAACTGTCGTGTATTACAATGCAACAAAATTTGGCGTAGACGTACTTGACCAAATGGCACGTAATTATTCCACAAGGTGCCCTTTCAGACGTTGGCCTGTGCATGTATTTTACAATATTCTCGATTTTGCAAGTATCAATGCATGGATATTGCAAATCAATATACATGTTTACTTTACTTATTGTTTAGCTAATACCAAATAACATCTAAACAATATTGAGGACAGGTTTCCCATAATATGTAAATTTTTATTTGCTTTGAATTTCTATCACTTCTTGCTATTATTGTACATTTTCATTTAGAGGAAGAAAAGAGGAAGTTGAGTTTTTTTTATGAAAATGTAATCCTATAAAGAAAGTACCATAAAGAGAGCAAAAAACAAAAAGATTTTTTTCGTTCCTATAGCAATTTAGACTGGGAAAATTTTTTAAAACTATATAGACATAGCCTAACATGTAATTCCTCTTTGATTTCCATGTAAATGGTATACTAACTGACATAAAGTCGCAACAGAACTATTAAACTAATCTTACTGGGTAATTAGATAGTTTTCTATAAAAGCAGTCAAAATAACTGCTTGGCCGTTAATGGTAGGTGTAGGACCTTGGCCGTCCTAATGTTACAGAAAGGATATATAGTTTATTATATATATATATATATATATATATATTATCTATATATATATATATATATTACATATATAATATATATATATGTATATTATATATATATATATATATATATAGATATATATTATATATATATATATATATATATATATATGTGTGTGTGTGTGTGTGTGTGTGTGTGTGTGTGTGTGTGTGTGTGTGTGTGTGCCTTTTAAAAATATAATGGAAAGTCGAACAACAGCGAAGATTAAGTGGTAATTCCTTCATTTCTGAGAGAACGAACACCTATAATTGAATCCTAATTGTGTCATGTGAGGGTGTAAAGGGGAGATGCGCGGAGCATCTGTGAAAGCTCTTAAAGCGTTAATGGACACACAGATCCGAGGGAAATCACGATTCGATCGACCTTGGCTCAATCATTTCCAGCTGAACGCCCTTCAATCATCGCTATCAATCATCGTCTCTCGGATGCGGAGGGATACAATCACCCTCTCTCCCTCTCCGTTCATTGTGAGGGAGATAAAACACGTGAGGGTGAGTTTATTGGTTCTCTCACTGATGGACAAGTTTTCACTGCCTGTTCGATGCGATTTTTTTCATCATTTTATGTTTGGGGCTTACAGGCGCAGCGTTTTTTTTTTCTTTTCTTTTCTTTCATATCGTCGGGAAACTGCATCTATTCTATTTTACCCTAGTGTATCAAGATACGTAACAGTTAGATGTTCTTGCCATTGGAGGAGCATTTTAATGTAACATCGTGGCTCAATAGACAGTTTCAAGTTCATGTTTAATAACCTGTAACTCATAATTATGAAGCATATCAGCTTCTTAATAATAGTTTTATTTTTTCAACGGATGTTTCTCTACGCATTAGGTATCAGTCCAGATTTCTGAAATGTTTGTTCTTCTTTTCTTGTTTTTTTTTCCAAAGTTATTTAAATGTGGCTTTTGTTAAACATGTTTACGTTTTTCGGGAAATATTTTTTCTCTCCTATCCTTACACGTTTGTATTTACCCGAAAAAATTAAAGCTGGGCAGAGATTTCAATTTCAAGTAGGAAACAAAACGAAATGTCTATTTTGGTTCTCCAAATACCCATTGCCGAAACTTAGCGTTGGTTTAGTTACCGAGTTCTGCCGTTTAAGCTAATTAGGTCTCTTCAGTGAATAGCCACACGTCGCCTCATTAGTTGAGGTTATTAGGATGGAAGTTGTTGGGTTACTGAGGCTGCGTTTACCTTCTGTGAAACCGAAAGAAAGTTGACGGGGGCTTGGAGGGTGGGGGTTGGGTGGGGCGGGTGCTATGTCGTTGAACTTTAAATTATGTAGATCCCAAGATGTGTGAGTAGAGGAATTGGATAAAAATAGCGAGAATGGTATGTTTAAAACGACGTAGAAATACCGCTTTGGCAGTGTCAAACGAGCAGGAATATGCGCGGCAGCAGTTTAGTCCCTAATTCTGGCCACTTGACGCAAACTCAAGTGGCAAAATGTCCAAAGATGCTGCCAAACGTACTTTTGTGCAACAACGCTTGAAGATTAAAGCTGTTATTATTATGAGGTCTTTAAATTCATACAGTATATTTCTTACTGATATAGTCAGCTATGTTTTAACTTTGAAATTTCTCATATTCATGCTATTACGTGAGATTATAAACACTTTCACGCTGAATGCCAGAGGAAAAATATGAATTGCTTTGAAGGTAAACCATTCCTCGTACATTCTAGCACCATATCCTGTGAGAAATTGTTCCCTCGAAAGGCTGTAACCATTTAATTACAGGGCTGCCTTACCCTTATTCCACCTTTCTTTATGGTGAAGAAAATGCAGTGGAAACTCGTTAGCCTTTGAAAGAACAGGATCAGCGGTCCCATTAATTAAGCGAAGACTCGGAATGGAATAAAAGTCGAGTAATTTGGGTGAATGGTTAGGTGAGAAAAAAAATTGTCCATTGTCTGTAAGTGGGTGCACTGGAAAGTAATAGAAGTCAGAGATTTAGACTTTCAAACCAAGCAAAGGAAACCTAGGTTATGTTAGGTTTCTATTGTTGATGTGTGTTTGATTTAGCAGCTCCCTTTTTCTTCCTTTTCTGGGAAATTGCAACTGATCCCAGCCTAATCATTAGGGTTTAGATGTGTTATGCAGTCTCATTGTGGCAATAGCCGGGGTTAATGAGTCCGAGGCTTCGTTGTCGGGCTCTGGCAACCTGAGGGTGAACAGTGCGGCCGATTTCTAGGGTAGGTTGCCAAGGCTCGATAATGAAACCTTCAGACTGTGTTTCTGTGACTAGCATGTAGCTGCATGGTAGAGAGCGCAGTGGAAATCATCCCTTTACTTTTGGCATGACTTCCTCCTACTGAAATTTTACGTGTCACAGCCTTTTATGGTATTTACCCAAGCAAGCACAGATGCTTAAATTGTCCTTGTCACTGCAGAGGACCATTCCTATTGGATGATGATACAGACGCTTTTCCAGAAGCATAGTTCAATGGCTCCGTTAAAATGGCCGAGAATTTCGCGTTCAGAAAGTAAAAGGTTGGCCCCATAACGAAGCTCTGTTTTTGCCAATAGAAGATATCACCACTGAACAGGACCTACCCAAATCACCATGGACGTCAAATATTCTTATATTTCTCATGAACTGGTCCAAATAGTCAGCTGGAGAGAGAGAGAGAGAGAGAGAGAGAGAGAGAGAGAGAGAACGTCCAGTTACAGCTTGTAAAAGAATTTCTGATTACCATTTGTGATTCACTGCCCGAGGACTGCCCGAGGGAGAGAGAGAGAGAGAGAGAGAGACCTATTCCTTTCGTACCATACCATTCATTCGAGTCACGATCCACCGAAGTCATAACCGATATTTGCCTTCGATGTCCTAGATTCCTGGGCAATAAAGATGCTGCTTCGATAAAAAGGAATAGATAAAAAAAATTATTTTTTACCTCTGCATAATACCATCGGACTTGTCCGGTGCATATGGGCCACGAGGCTGGGAATGTGGCAATATACTCTTATTGGCTATAATAGGTCATTAAAGAAGATTATTTGACAGAATCTTTTGCGTCATTTGCATCCGACTTCTCCTACGCATGTTAGCCGTCGGGTTTCAGTATTTTGGTAATTTGGCTCTTTAATTTCAACACTGAAAAAGACGTTATAATTAGCAATTTTAGTAAAATATCAAACTGTTTTCAGGGTAATAAATCTCTTTAGTCTCTTTAGTGCTTGGACTATTTTAACAAAAATTTTGTCAAATTTCTCTGAACTTTTGATTATTTTCTCTATAATAATCGGAATTGATTTCTATATTTTACAGACTGTCATGCCGTCCAATAAAGAACGTATAAATTTACACATTGAAGAAACTGCTATGAAGTAGGATAAATTTGCTTATAGTTGAGAGATTAATTTATTCATTTCTTGGGATTCATTAACTTTTAAATTCGGATTAAAATAACTTATACTAACAAAACATTTGTTCCAAATTAGGACAAATATATTTATTAGTGTAGGAGAATCATTTTCGATTCTGGATAACATTGCCCAGACAAAGGGAGCAAGTCTATTACTAAATTCGGAAAAAAATATATTCCTAATAACACTGGTATACAGAGAAATTAAGGCAAGCATTAAATAGATGTTATGTTTTAGGGTGCTGATTTCATGGCTACCAGATGTGTCCTATATAGGACATTGTGTGTGTGTGTGTTTTTTTTTTATAGAAATTTTAGGAATTTACACCCGCTATTTTTACGAAAAGCATCTGGCAACCCTGACATGGCGGTGAGAGCAGATGTTTAGTGCTGCTCGACATTCATGTTACACAACCGTTTTATGTTTTGGATACATGTTTATATTATGATTTTGCGACAGTTCACATAACCATATATGTACTATATGATAGATGTTGTAAACCCTACTACAATGGACTAACTACATGGATTAACGACAAGAAGGTGGCCTTCAACTTTGCTGTCCCGATGGTCTGGAGAGAGCCGCAAAGTCATGCAGATGATTGTTATTTTTGTCTAACAAATATAACTGGTTTCAATACTTCTAGAAAAAAGTTTAAATATTCCAACATTCCCTCAGCTATGAGACCTGTTCCCCACTCAGATGATCTCGCTGTCCCTACACCTCCAGCTAATAAGAATCTTCTTCCCTCAGGGAAAGAATCTGCCAAGTCAATCTCTTCTGAAGACAATCTATTTATTCAGGAGCAAGTGGCAACGAGCCCCACTGGATCACGCAGAAAGACCTGAATGACCTTGCCCGTGATTTGTATCTATCTAAGCATCAGTCAGAGCTCCTGGCATCCAGGCTTAAGCAGTGGAACCTGGTCAAGGCAGATGTAAGGATCACCAGCTTCAGGAGCGATGAGAATGGAGAAATGTTCCACCAAGATATTACTAAGATGGAGATCAACTACCAAGGCAAGTGGAAACCCAGCATGAAGGGGGACTTCTGCTGGATGTTCTTGCGTGACAAAGTACCCAAGATCATCCAAAAAAACTAACTTCTAACTGTCTGCTGTACTATGATTTGTGTGTATTGTATTTTCCAAATAAATTTAGTTCCATTAATGTTCTGTATCTATGTTATTTGTTCTGCAATATGCCTTGTAACAGATGTAATAAACACATTATATTTTGAATTTATATACGGTATAATTAAAAGGAGATATGTAAAAGCAAAAAAACTGGAGGTGATAGAGCAAAGTTGTTCAGAAATTTTAATTCACCACATCAAAATAAGTAAAAAACACATTTTCACATGCTTACCTCCGAGCATATATATATATATATATATATATATATATATATATATATAAGATATATATAGTATATATATATATATATATATATATATAATTTATATGCAATATAATTGAAAGGGGATATGTGAAAGCAAATAAAGTAGAGGTGATGGAGCAAAACTGTACAGAAATTGAATTCACTACATAAGAATTACTAAAAACATCCTTGTCTCAGAGCAAAAAATAAATAAATAAATAAATAAAAATTGTAAACCATGTAATCAATTTGTCAGTGTCTTAACTGACGATTAAAGTAATGGCCCGTGAAAAATGTTCCAACTTACTAGAAGATTAGAAATTCATAATTTTGGAAAGGCTATGTTTGAAGTTTCAATATTAGGTTATTCCTAGATTCAGCATAAATGTACTGAATAATTGTAAATAAATTTATATAAAAAAACGGAGGATTATGTTAATTTGTTTGGGAAGGCATTATAAAGTACTGTATGAATAATTCAGTTGACAATTGAGGAAATGTTTTCCCTACTTTCTTAAGAATAAATCCATAAACAGGAAAAAAAATTTCTAAGCGTGAGCCAAACCGGACTTCCTATTTATTGAGTGATAATTTATTGAAAGGCAGCCTGAAACCTGGTAAATGGGAATTTCCACTTTCTACAGTTACTATATCAGCCCCTCAAGGTGACTCTTAGCAACCATCAATTAAGTTTTTCCTTTTATTCTGTGGAAATCTCCTTACTGTTAAGATTTGGAAATATATTACTGCTTCTATGTTCCTTGACTTACAATATCTTTAAGCCATTCTGTTCATGAGCATGGGGTAGTTCAGGACAGTAAATTGGACTACCCATTAACATGAGAAAAACTAGTTTTAAATCAGAGAGAGAGAGAGAGAGAGAGAGAGAGAGAGAGAGAGAGAGAGAGAGAGAGAGAGAGAGAGAGAAACTACTGTCAAGCTGTTCACACCAAACAAAAGATTTCTGATCTATCATTTTTCATTCATGTCCGGTTGTTCTTGGTATTACGAGAGAGAGAGAGAGAGAGGAGAGAGAGAGAGAGAGAGAGAGAGCGAGCCATACAAAACCCCAAAATCCTTCCCTGCGTGAGTTGATCCTCTTGCATCCCACCGGGGACCAGACAGAAGCAGAAGCGTTTTATGCTGCCACAAAAGGCAGAAAAAGCAACCTGCGAAAAAAAATGGAGCCTCACAACCTCTGATCTCCGTGCACGCAATGTTCCAGAGTTCTCACAGGATGAAATATCTGCACGCGAGACCGCCTCACGAACGCAAACACCATCATGCGTTGAAATAACGAGCGAGTGCAACTGGGATCCCCCGTTTAGTATTTCAAAAAATTTCTACGTAGATATATGTATCTTAAAAATGGTTTTATCCCGGTTGGGATAAATACCTCGTCGAGGTAATGCCCTTACACGTCTTTCATTTTTTCTTTCGTCAGTGCCCTATCAACCCTCCGTGATCCAAAATAACTGATTAACAACCAAGTACTACATAATATAGTTTAGGCCCGCTGAGTGTGTTAGTAAACGCGAACTAAACATCTCTGTATCGTTCTTCCTAGTCCCGAGAGAGAACATGAGTATACTTGATTTTGATCTTACGCACTACTAGTACTTGTATCAGACGCCGGAGAGAGAGAGAGAGAGAGAGAGAGAGAGAGAGAGAGAGAGAGAGAGAGAGAGATTATCTCTTAAAAGATATTTGAGCGTAACCTCGACTTGTACGCAACTTGTCAAGATGATAAGAATTAGGTAGGGTGTCACGGGTTCTTCCCTTAACCATTTGTCAGGTGTTTTTGACGATGAACTTTGGCCAAACTTCGCTAATTAACGCAGTTTACTGTGTTTGCTTATGAGGGGAACCCGAAGAGAGCGTCTGTGTTTGCTTCTGTAAAACATAACTTACTGGAGAAGTATTCTAATTGGGGATTGTCTCATACTTAACAAGATAATTTTTCTGGTGAGGTATGTTATAAGAAGTTACAAGGATTACGATGTCTCAAAGACTTATTATTAGTCCATCCGAGGAGACATCGTGCGCTCACTTACCTCTTGGGGCAGGTTTTACTGTTCATTCAGTGTTCTAATGATTTTTTTTTGTTTTGTAGCTTTCCACACTGTTTCTGTTAAAAACTTCTGGTGTCACATATTTTGTATGTAAAGAAATTTCCACAATGGGATGTATTGTATCTCTTCAGTTCTAGTTTCCATCTATTATTTCTTGTCTGGTTTTCGTTTAACGTAAATAGGTTACTGTCTACTTTTTTGCCTTTCAGTATTTTGAAAGTTTCTATTAGTTGTCTTCGCAATCGTCGTGTTTCTAAGCCATACATGTTCAGGCTTTCTAGTCGCGTTTAGTCACCTATTTGCTTGATGGATGGAATTAACTTTGTGGCTCTTGCTTGTACATGCCATTTCTAATCTCTATGTCCTTTCTTAGTGTTGGTGACCAAAACTGTACTGTATATTCAAGATGAGGTCTAACTATTGATGTGTAGAACTATGGCACCCTTTCCTTGTTTCTGTAATTGAACTGCTTCTTTATGTATCCCACTTGTTTCTATGCCTTGTTTTCAGCTTCTATGCACTGTTTTGTGTATTCTAAGTCCTTGGTAATAATGATTCTATGGTCCTCTTCTTGTTCTACACTATTTATGTCATTCCCAAGCAGTATGTAGTTGGCATGAGGGTTCTTTGTTCCATCATTTTGACTACTCTCCTATTTTCTTTAGATAATTTCTTAAACTTTCCACTGCATCTGGATCTGCTGTATTTACACCTAGTTTGGTGTCATCTACAAATTTGGCTAGACTGCTAGTAAAGTCTACATCTATGTCATTAATGTAAAAAAAGAAAAAGAAAAAAAGACAAGAGGGTAAGGGACAGAACCCTGAGTAACTCCGCTTGTCACATCTACCCATTCTGATTCTTCACCATTTATTAAAACTCTCTGCGGATGAACAGTATGTTGTTACTTGTAAACTCTGTAAAGGGAGAGAGAGAAACAGACAGACAGACAGAGGCTATGGGATCATTTTGGTGCCTGACTCATTAATAATTCCCATCAATTAATCACAAGGTTAATAATAAAAAAAATCTAAAAAGCTTCCCCAAACTGTGAAGCTTGCCTCGTAAAACACTTTAGGAAGTCTGTTCCATAATAGTATTTACCACGCTCTCTCTCTCTCTCTCTCTCTCTCTCTCTCTCTCTCTCTCTCTCTCTCTCTCTCTCTCTCTCTCTCTCTTTAAGGAAATGTTTCTATAATCGGAATCAAGCAGTCAACATAATATCTCATCGCTTTCTGTAATTCGATCTACAACCAAGATACCTAACTCACTAATAATTCCTATTAATCATTCTCAGGGTTAAAAGAGGCTAGGAAAAATCGTTTAACAAGATCCAACGAATTCCGAAGTTTGCCTCTCATCTTAAAACACTCTAGAAAGTCTACTGCATAAGTATTTAATACACCCACTTACTCTCTCTCTCTCTCTCTCTCTCTCTCTCTCTCTCTCTCTCTCTCTCTCTCTCTCTCTCCAGGGAAATATTTTTACATTAAGAATCAACCAGTCAAGAAAATATTTCCCCCCCCTGTGTAACTCGATTTGTAACCAAGATACCTTCGCTTGTCCGTGGATCCCCATTATTCAACTGCAGCTTTACCCTTGTCTATTTCTGAAGTTCCCTTAATGGTCTCCATTTGGTTCATCTAGCATGCTACATTTATTTGTTTGTTACAATTTACAGTTTACTTGAAAATCTTGTTCTGTGTCATAGCTGCTTTTAATAAATACTATACTTTTTTCTTGAATGTCTTTAGACTTGCACTCCTAAATTATTTTTCTCTGTATGTTTCTTGTTTTGTCTGTTGAAAAGAGTTAGGATCGAATTTGGAATAACTGTTTTCAAACTTTTTGTGTTGATGTCAGAGAGTAATATATTATATATCTTTGCTGGCCTGTTTGTTCTCACTAGAAAATCTGAAAATTTATTGGTATTTTTATGAAAATATTTGTAAATTCTGGTCTTAGCCCAAAGATCGGTCCTTCCATCTGTCATGGTGATTCGGGCTCAAATCTGGTGACTGGAACCGATATGTTGACAGCTGAAGTGATTTGCTTTTCTGGTGAACATCTTTTCATCTTGATATAAGGATTTTTCTCGCTTTTTCTTTCACGCCTCCTGGGAATCGGAATTTAGTCTTATTTTGACAGATAAAGGAAATGTACGTAAAAAATTAGTTCTTTCTCGCTCCCACTTTCCGAAAGTTAGATAAACTTTTTATCTGTTCCAATTGGAAAAGATCATTTTTTACTTGAAAAATGAAGGAAATTTCGTGTTTTCGCGCCAACTATGACATGTTGATATGAGAATTTCATTACACCAGTGAATGAAAAAATTTCATTCCTTTTTCAGCCTCGTAATTCCTTCAAACTTTTGACTCCTCTGACATTAAAGAAGAAAGAGAAGTTATTGTACTCATAACTGAAAGCGACATCTGTCACGAACCTCTGAACAAAAAGCACCAATTTCTAGTATCCCTTTCTTTCACAAAACTGTCTTCAGTGGTATTGCTTGCAAAACGAAAAATGGAATTTTAATGGAACTGTCTACATATCTTTTAAAGAAATGTAGTCTTGAGAGATATAGTTGATATGGTGAGGAAGTATTTTACAACAAATGGTTCCACCCCCATATTATGATGGTAATCAGTTGTACGGAGTACTGTCCACTCACATTTGTATTATTTATGTTTACGTCCCTTTGCAACCACCAAGCTTTGACTTAAAACAATTAAGCATTATTTTGGTACACAATTTATCTCCCAGGTCAACAGAAGTATGGGCACGGAATCTTTACGCAAATGACCCTACCGCATCCCAGGAACGAACGCAGGTATACTATACCGTGAGTCTGCCACGCTATCCTATGAATAGAGAGAGAGAGAGAGAGAGAGAGAGAGAGAGAGAGAGAGAGAGAGAGAGTACGTGAAAATTGTTTTCCTCTAGCCGTGGCAGAACTTAGATAGTCATACCCGTTTACGTCTCCATGATTCGAAATAAGAAATGAATTTACTGTTGTTGATGGTCTCAACTTCAGCAGAACGGTAAGAGCGGAGTTGAAAGAATTTACATTAAATTAGACATCCATCTTTTGTATTTTCTTTCCTGTCATGAAGGTCCTATATATACGTATATTCTGAGGTACTGTGTCCAGCAAAGTCTACATTTATATATTTTGCCCTTTATATCGTACAATCTTCTCTCATTTAGTTCTGGAATTCATTACATTCTTTTGCGTTTAAATCTCAGTGACCTTAATCTGTTACATTGCCTACAAGATGTTCCAGGTTAGACTCTTTGACAAACCGGAAACTGTCAGCACGGTCCGTTAAATGCCAGTGTGCCTCTGCAAAGTTGTGGGCCACAAGGAGCATGAATAAGGACATGAACTAGGAGCCTTGTTCCAAAAGACTTGCTGAGGCTTGGAAGGCCACCATCTCCTTCAACTAATACCGTTACCTTTTACCTTCCTGAAATACTTCAGAAGCAAGTAAAAGTATTTATACATATGCATTGAAATGTCTTTCTCTATTAAAGATAGAATGTCAACGTCTTGAAGTACTTTAACGTAAATTGAAACCTTCCATTCCCAACTCAATGACCTGAATATCTAATCGTGTTAAACATTCGAAATCATTCCTTGACGGTATTGCAATAATTTCTGGTATGTAATTTTGTTCATTGACTCGACATTTGCTCCAGTCTCTCTCTCTGAGAGAGAGAGAGAGAGAGAGAGAGAGAGAGAGAGAGCTGACTAAGCAAGGGGAGAATATCTAATCGTGGCTGGGGAAAGGGTAATTTTGTTCATTGACTCGACATTTACTCTAGATTCTCTCTCTCTCTCTCTCTCTCTCTCTCTCTCTCTCTCTCTCTCTCTCTCTCTCTCTCTCTCTTCCTTTGGATTCTATGTCATACCGCCAATTCCACGTTATAGAAACGGGGTCTGCAATATGTGACGACATTCCCCTCTGATTTGTGTCAAGGAATGATTTCGAATGCTTAACACGATGAGATATTCAGGTCATTGAGTTGGGAATGGAGGGTTTCAACTTAAATTATTTCAAGAAGTTGAAATTCTATATTTAACAGTGCATATGTATAAATACTTTTACTCGTTTCTGAATCATTTCGGGAAGGTAAAAGGTAACGGTATTAGTTGAAGGAGGTGGTGGCCTTCCAAGCCTCAACTCGTACATAAACTGACTGCCTAGTCTTCGATTCTCAAGCCGGACAAATAGGGACTATTTAGGCACGTTCATCAAGAACGTTTTTACTCTACAAGATGAACAATGGCACTAAAGAAGGGATGTTTACAGCGTTGACAAGATAGTAAACAAACTCACGAATTCACTCTTTAACTTTGATATATAATACAAATATATGCTACAAAACTGGAAATTTTTATGTTAATTGTGTGTATTGCTCTTGTGCTCAGGAAAGAGATACACTTTGGATAAATTACTTCTGTACTGATTAATAAGGAAGGAAGCAAAGACTAGCTAGATATAATGGAAGAGAATGCAAGCAGGGGACTCTGAACAAACAAACCGAACTTGCTACGATACTCTCTATCCCAACTCGTACAAAAAGGAATCTTTCCAGATGGGTTAACCAGACATATAAGATGCGTATACTTACACTAGCAATATATTATTATTATTATCCATAAAAGTAGCACTACTTAGATAAGGGATAGCCAGATACGCAACACAAGTCAATATTGGCTGATATTAACACTAATAATGGTAAAGTTCTCAAAGCTACCCTCTTCCTACCAACACGTCTCACTTGAGACATAAATAATTTACTACACATTAGATAAATGTGTCGACAGATGCATTCGTACAAAATACAAGGGCTTATTGTAAGCAGCTAATACTTCACTGCCATCACTTGGGGATAATATTAAAGGCAATACAATTAGCGATCCCTAAAAAAGTTCATGATGTATTGTGCATACATAAATGAGTAATAGTATAAACATCGGTCAGGGACTCTCTGCAATTTACCAGAAATAGGGTAACGCTGTAAAGGGACTTTTTCAACAAGTTAGATAAAAATATAGCAGAGGGCTTTCACAAATATTTTCAAGACTCCTCACCTACACTGTTACACACTGGTACACTTATATGACTAAAATACAAGGGGAAATAGCTTTTCCTTGGGAAAAATTAATCCTTTTCTTTCTCCAGAAAATAACTAAATAAATGATAAGGGATTCATGTCATAAGACTTGGCTTAGGAAAGTTACTCTCTTGCTCCAGAACATAATAAGCTAATATTCGGGAATCATGCCAGAAGGCTTTACTTCCAATCACCAACCATGAAAGACAAAGGTTGAACCATAAAGATCCCTACACACACGACCAACCATGGTACGGAAGCGGCTACTTAACATTTGTAGGTTTTCTGTCCGCTGGGCGCTGGTTCGAACCCACGAGAGGACGAAATTATTATCAACTAAAAGATTCCCCTTCGGTTAACAAATATGAAAATATATTAATTCCGAGGTAGAGCGGATTGGATATTAAAGGACATTTGTAGCTCGAATGATATTTATATATATATATATATATATATATATATATATATATATTTATATATATAATATATATATATATATCTATATATTATATATATAAATATATTATATATATAATATATATATCTATATATATATATATATAAATGTATATATATAATATATATATATATATATATATATATATATATATATATATATATATATATATATATATAATGTATATATATATATATATATATATATATATATATATATATAAGCCACAATGCCCTCCTAACTTTTTTTAATTCTTTGCTCTTTTTTGGATACGCTCGTCCCTACGAAGCCTGAAGATCCAAGGTCAAAGAAATTTTTGAAGAAATTCTGTTGT
>NC_061092.1:49347704-49367704 GCF_015104395.2 Macrobrachium nipponense | reverse complement strand
GGTAATTTTCCACATTGTGTGTTTACATATTTTCTGCATTCACATTTTGTTTGATTAACTTAGGTGTTCCCTAATGATTAAGTATACCATACTTGATTTAATTCAACACGTGAATTAATTTGCATTTATTTAAATTTCTCTTCAAATATCAATTGTTGCTTAACAGTTTGAATTTTGATTGAATAATCTAATTTCTTGATTAATTAATTTACTTGATAAATTAATTTTGATTTAATTTTGCTTTATAAGTAATTCAAGACTTAATTAAACTTTGTTTTGTTTTCGAGTAATAGTAGATTTCCCTTATATTAGAAATTTTGAATTAAAAAAAAATTTTATTTAAGATTTTTATAACAGTGTTTCATCTATTGATGACCAGTGATAGGATTTTATTTAGATAGGAATTTAGAGTGGTAATTGTGCTGTTTTCCTTTAATTTTATTGAAGTGAGTTAGAACCAGGGAAATACTTAGGCTTTTAAAGTTGTTGTTAGAATGATGACCTATAATTATTTTAATTTCATCTATGATTACCTCACACTTGTTTTACTGAACTTAGTCATGTTTCTTGCATGATTAATAAGTCATCAATGGATCACTGTAGTCTTCAGAGTAATCAGTCGTATTTTATATGTGATGAAAGTTCAGGTGCCTGGCTGTTGTGAGTTAACTATTCTTTCACTGGTAAGTGTAATGACCAGATATTTGGGCACTTCGTCACAATATATAGTAATATATATATATATATATATATATATATATATATATATATATATGTATATATATATATATATATATATCATATATATATATATATATATATATAGTATATATATATGTGTGTGTGTGTGTGTGTGTGTGTCATATCACATTACCGTGATTCATAATCGAGCTACAAATGTCCTTTAATATCTAATTCGCTCTACTTCGGAATTAATATATTTTTCATATATGTTTAACCGAAGGGGAATTTTCTAGGCGATAATAGATTTGCTGGCTGACGGGGACGAACCAATGCCACCTTCAAATCAAATCTATTATCGCCTAGAAAATTCCCCTTCGGTTAAACATATATGAAAAATATATTAATTCCGAGGTAGAGCGAATTAGATATTAAAGGACATTTGTAGCTCGATGTATGTATATATGAATCACGGTAATGCGATATGACTCATATACACACACTCACACATAGAAAAGACAGAGGGCCAAGCACTTTCGTGCATTTAACACATCTTATTCTCGAGTTCAGTGAAGGAACTCTTCTTATAAATACTTGTGTTTAAATGGTGGTCACGTCTAGTTATTTCTGTATCCAAGAAGGCTAGGGCGTCATTCTTCTCACTTTGCAACGTAAATTTAATGTTAGGATGGGCTTCATTTACATTAAATTTACGTTGGAAAAGTAGAAAGGTGACACCCTGGCCATCTTGGATATAAAAATAACTAGACGTGACCACCATTTCACCATAAGTGTTTTTAGAAAGAGTACCTTCACTGGGATCGGTAGTAACTTTTTAGCTCGTGTTCTCATAATTTTAAGATTAGTGCTATCTCTATTCTGGTTTTTAGGGTCTTCCGGTACACGTCCGATTGGCTCACCTGCCACCTTGAAGTAGAGTTTCTTTTGGAATATTTAGTAAAGAACTCACTTCCCAAAAAGTTGGTTTTTAACATCATTTGAAAATTGCTAGTGAAGTATCTGTCGACATCGACTCTCAATTTTAATGTACTAGCGGACCATGTACGCACCCAGCCCATTATTCATTCAGATAGTTTACGTTTGGAAGTTAAAAATGTTGAAAAGTAATTTTTTTAAACTTAATTAAATTCCATGAACAACTGGAGGGTTTTTTATTTACAAGGAAAAATTGCAGGATTTCACACAGTCAAATATTATATATAAATCTGAATGGCCAAGATGTCAAGATGTTTGGTATTTATGATGGTTCTTCACGTAGACCGTTACAAGTCCGATATTACAGCCATTAGGGATTAAGTTACAGAACTGGGTCCAGAATCTCTAATCCCGAGTTCTGTAATATAAGAACACATCCAAAGAGTTGTAAAATCACCATTGAAAAGAAACATTTATCTATCATTGGTACCACAAAGCAAACTACCCACCTAACTATCCTTGAGTCATTGCTTATTAAGCACCTATCACCTAGTTTAAAGTCCAACACCTCGTCATCTCTCTCTCTCTGGCATGGGATTTATGTTGTGTCCAGACCTTACAGTTTTTTGTCATTTAGCTCTTTCTTTCTCCTTGAATAGGTAGTTTTCTCCTCATTCACTATTTTAACTTTCTGGGTATATTTTAATTTTTATTGTAATTTGTAAGTTTATCTTAATAGTGAACTCCAATTATTGACTGATGATGTGTTGGTGACAACGTAAAGCTTTTTTTATTAATAAAATGCGTGTACCTGACTATCGTTTGATTGGACTCCTCTTCTTTTCTATTTATAGTTTTGTGATGTGATATACAGACAGACATACATATCATACATACATACAACACTACATATAACTTGATACAGTATAGGTATATATAAGTAATATAGTATATCTATGTATATATATGCATGCCTGCCGTTGGTGATATATATACTATATATATACTAGACTAATAATATAGATAGATATATATATATATATATATAGTATAGATATATATTATATAATAATTGTAGATAGATAGATAGATAGATAGTTAATATATATATATATATATATATATGTTAATATATATATATATATATACGTTATATATCTTATATATATATATATTATATATATATATATATATAGATATACGAATATATATATATATATATATATAATATATATATA
Source organism: Macrobrachium nipponense (assembly GCF_015104395.2). Lineage (NCBI taxonomy): Eukaryota > Metazoa > Arthropoda > Malacostraca > Decapoda > Palaemonidae > Macrobrachium > Macrobrachium nipponense. The sequence continues at coordinate 49,364,849 of NC_061092.1, read as the reverse complement.
TATATTATGAAGTGGCGATGTGTTGTTGTGTGTGTGTGTGTGGTGTGTTGTGTATGTAGAGAGTGAAAGGAAGAGAAAGTGAGAGAGGGAGAAAGATGGGGTGTTAGAGAGAGAGGGAGAGAGAGAGAGAGAGAGAATTTATTGGTTGCCATTCAGTTACCACGGACAGCGCTGGTTTGGTCAGCTAGTCTTACATAATGGGCATCAAGTCTGTCTGTCTGTCCGTCTGTCATTCAATCATAGCCAAGCAGCTGGTCTGATGGGTATGAAACTTGGCAATGTTATAGTGGGGACCCCAAAGATGTTTTATAATGGGGTTTCTAGCAACAAAAGGCACCGAAGGCACCAGAAGGGGGGTGGGGCACCTTCCCTGAAATGGGAGGGTTCAGCCCGTAGACTTAATAATGTAATTTTCGGTATATGTAGTAAATAATATGACTTTCGATTTTTGGTATAAGTACTAAAAATGACTTGCTATTGAATTCTGTGGGGGTAAGACATCTATGGCAAAAAGGGGGTCGGGGTTGAGCAGGGTGTGACAGAGAGAGAATGAGAGGGAGAGGAAGTGAAAGAGGGAGAATAGAGGGGGTGTTAGGGAAAAGAAAGAGGGTAAGAAACAGAGAGAGAGAGAGAGAGAATTTATCAGTTGCCATTCAGAGTTACCCCAGGCAGCACTGGGTTGGTCAGCTAGTACATATAATGTATATATGTATGTAGGTATATCAAACCTGCTTATGTACACTCTGGCATTAACATGCATGCATTGCTTGTATATACGATAATGATGAAAGATCATGGTAACTTTACAGCATAATCCTCTTATATACAAAAAACTGCTGTTTTCAAAAGCTTAGAGAGAGAGAGAGAGAGAGAGAGACAGAGAGACAGACAGACAGACAGACAGACAGACAGAGATTGTGGCAGAATGAAAACAAATTAGGGTTTGTTTTGCTAAAACGAATATTTGATTAAAGCTACTAAGGAGTTTAAGAAAAGGAGGCCTTTGAAAAAGGGGGGGAAAATTATGGTCAGAGCGTACATAGCTAAAGGAGAAAAACTAGAAATTTCTGGAATTGGTGAGAGTTTTAAAGAAATAGATCAGAGCAGGAGACAAGAATTTTAATTCTAATGGTAAAAGCTGTATAGATGAAGTATAATGGGAGAAGAAAGAGGGCAATTCGAGTAATAGACATAGAATGAAAATGAGAGAATTTGGTCAGAATCTTACGAATAAAAAAAAAAGATTCGGTGATGTTTAATAAGTTGATCATGAAAGTTGCGGACACCGTAGAAATCTTTTGGACCTTCTCGTTGTGGTTTTTAATTGTTGTTCTCGGTGAATTTTTGGTTGTAGTCTGTATATTTTGTGTTTTTTTTTTTTTTTTTTAATAAAGACACATTCTCAATTGCATGGTTAAAGTGAAAACGGTAAAGTGTGATTTTTTTTATGGAAGTCTGATATGTCTCTTGATATTGGAAAAACTAAGAAATAAAAAATATTTGAATCAAAATATTAATTTAGATATTTCTGATGTATGTTAAGCGAAAAAGAATCAAAGCTACAACTTAGCTTTTAATTATTTGATAAAGAGAAAAACTGAATGCTTGCATGCAGGAACCTCAGGTGATATCTACATGATAAAAATAGCTCCCTTCTCGTAACGTTCCTGTGCGCTCATAATGCGTGATAACAGATGTAAATTACGATGATATTTTACCTAATGATATTCACATTACCATTAGGCAATCAAATCTATTCACCCGTTTGGTACATGATCTCCCCGGGATGCTCTCTCTCTCTCTCTCTCTCTCTCTCTCTCTCTCTCTCTCTCTCTCTCTCTTTTATGCACACTTCAGAAGTGAGAGATTCAGTGCTCGAATGCGTTTAAGCAAGGCCTTTTTATTCTAGAACCACCTGAATTTTAACTTTGAAAAATATTATACATGTAAGCATGAATGTATTTATGCATGTATGTATGTATCATGGCTTTAATGTTTGAATTTGAGCTGTTATTCAGGTACGAATGAACAGTTCATAGTCCTTTTTTATCATAACAAAGGCAGCTCAAATTACATAAGAAAACCTCCATTCACTTTCGCCATGACGACGCCATGTTTCTTTTTTCTTTCTTTTTTTTAGTTTCCCCTGAAAGTATTCTGTTAACATAAAAGTTTATCATAAATGTTTTCCCCATCCTTTTCCTCGGACTTAACCCACTCAGACTCCCGAATGGCACGAGATAAGGGGAAACTGGCCCTCAAGAATTTTTCCGACGGAGGATTATTGTCGTTAAGATAAATTCTCCCAAGGACGTCTCATACAAAAGACTTATCCTTCGACGATCCTTTGCTCCTTCCATGCAAGGAGTAGGAGGACAATCTCAGATGGCATATTTGTTGTCCTCAGATCTGTGATTGAAGCAGAACAAGTATTAAATAAGCAAAAGTTTCTTAGGCCCAATCGAGTTATTTGTACAGTATATAATGCTGTATGAAACTTTCGATGTTCTGCAGTATAAAACTCTCAGCCTCGACCAGGCAGCAGTAAGTTGCTCCCCAGATATGGTCAAGTGAAGATGCGTCGGCGGCTGGCATCTCTAGCGTTGCCAGATGCATGACCCATTGCTACACTTAAAGTTAAAATAAAGAAACAATACTGAGGCTAGAGAGCTGCAATTTGGTACATTTGATGATTGGAGAGTGGATAATCATCATAGCAATTGGCAGCCCTTTATTATCAGTAGTTTTTAAGATCTGAGGGCAGACAGAAAAAGTGTGGACGGACAAACAGAGCTATCTCAAAAGTTTTCTTTTACAGAAAATTAAAAACCACGACAATGAAAGAGTTAATAATAATAATAATAATAATAATAATAATAATAATAATAATAATAATAGACAAGAAAACTAGGGAACACATGATAGTACAAAAAACACTACACCGAAAAGCGAATACAGACAAACTATGCATAACACGAAAGGAAGGAGGGAGAAGTCTACTACGCATAGAAGACTGCATCAACATCGAGAGCAGAGCGCTGGGGCAATAACTGAAAATCAGTGAAGACGAGTGGCTAAGGAGTGAATGGGAAAAAGGACTGATAAAAGTAGATAGGACCCAGAAATAAAAAAGACAGGAGAACGAAAAACAGAGGAATAGCACAGCAAACCAGTGCACGGACAGTACATGAGAACTGGCCAGCAATGAAACATGGCAATGGCTACATCACGCGTTTTTTGTTTTGTTTTTGTGTTAGTGTGTGTGTCATTTTACGCCGTAAAGTGGCAACCTGTAACCTATACTTGTGGCTATTTCGCACAATTTTTACCCCAGATAGAAGAATATTGGCTAACAGGTGTGGAGTTTTGGCGGAAATTGTGCTTGTGTGTCACCGCTTCACTTTAAGAATACTTGATACCTAATAGAATAACAATAATAATTGTGTGAGTAATCATACTGATAAAATTAGATACTTTAGTTTAGTTTACAAGCATACAAATATTGAAGGAAATATCTCCTTTAATCGCCTCCCTCCCACTTCGTTGCCTTCTAAAAGACCAGTTGATTCCCTTATCCATTACCACACTTATCTCCTTCCGCCATCATTCGTGAGGTGGAAACCAATTGGTCACATGTCAAGAAGTTCTCCAATATATATGATTTTGAGAGTTAATGTCCCCTTTTTTACAGTCAGTTCTGGAAGGAATTCTGAAAATGTGAATTATATTCCGCAGATATCGTCGTTGATATTACTATTACCATTATTGGTAGTTATGTAAATTATTGTTCACTTATTCTTGCTACGAGCAAAGGCTATGAAAAAATAAATTTGTTTGGGTCGCTTTGTTAAGAATTGCCATATCTCTGATATCAGGTCTTATGATTTGCAACACAATGAACTTGTCGAAGTTTTTCGTTCATTTTACTCTTTTGCGTCTTAAGTTCATTTGAAGCTCTTGAACTGTTTGTTTTATTTTCCAGTATACTGTACCTCACAACAGTTACATAACCTTCAATGAATATAAAGTACTTTTATTTAATTATCTTTTGTAGTACAGAAGAGATATTTCTTTCCTTTGAACTGCCAAGATGTGTCTACTCGCCACGCGAATTATAGATGTCGGTTTCTATGGATTTAAACCATTTTTTTCTACGACTCTTTTAAGTATACCGATAAGTAGTATATGATTTATAAATCCTGAGTTTATTTTTGTTGCAATCAGAAACATAACGGGGAATTTAAGAAATGTTCCAAGGAATGAAGGAATCATTGGAACGTTTTAAAGATGCAATGAGTATTGGTTGTCTGTGTTTAAGAATGTAATAAGGTTACCTAACCTGTAAATGGCTCTTTGCCGTATATTTAGCCAATTATGACAAAGACCTTATGTTAAGTACGCCACCCATATCTTAGGCATCATCTCCAAAGTTGCAAAGACGCTGTGTCCAGTGGGACTTGAAGGACATCGATTCACTTCCTTTTTTCACACAAACTAATTCATCTAATTGCATAAATTTTCTGAATATGAATATCCGTTTAAAACCGCAATGCCCTCCAAAGAACATAATTTTTTTTCATGGAGAGAGAGAGAGAGAGAGAGAGAGAGAGAGAGAGAGAGAGAGAGAGAGAGAGAGAGAGAGAAAACTCCAACTTTACCCACCAGTTTTCAGAATTTTCGTTGGATCACCCAGTGCATTGATAAATGCATCTGTATTATTTATTTTTGTTCTAATTTGGTTAAGATGTTCAATTCTTTATAAGGAATGGGGGAAATTCTTTAGGTTTTTTTTTTTTTCGAATTATATCATAAAACCCTTTTTCATGTGTCCTCATACAACCTGAACTTCTTTGAAAGACGAGAGTGTAATAACTTAAAGTGGATTTGATTTAACGATTCTAGTTTTTGTGAGAGAAATTTAATAGAAAACTGCCTTAGAATGCGTGTGTAGTGTCCAGAGGTATTTATTTTTATGAAATCGCAGAAAAAACGGAAAAAAAATTGGAAATATCAGGAATTAAGAAGACGAGGCGGAATGAAATACATGCTTAAAGCAACACAGCCACAGCGTGACAGACATCACCTCTTCAGCTGGGAAAATATTAATTTTCCACCAAATTTCAAGATGCAATAGAGTGAGAATAAGGATGGAACAAAATTCAGAAGAAAGGAAATGATGGCGGTAATTTGTTTTTCGGAAGAAAGGAGGGGAAAAGAAATATTCAGACAGAAAACGCATCAGATCTTCATCTCTTTGCCTCCTGCGTGGGTTGCAAGCACCTATTCCATGCAACCGCCCATCGCAAGGAAATTGACTGGTGGTTTTGGCTGGCTTTTTTTTATTCTTTTTTATTTAATTGTTTATTGTTTTTTTACTTTATCTATTTATTTATTCTTATTTCTCCATTTATTCATTTTATTTTTTATCTATTTATTTTTTTTTTTTCAAAGAAGATGGCTGCTTACAGAATGGGATCTCCTGCCAATTTAGTAGAACCAATATGTTATTTCCTTTTCTTTTCTCTTTTTCTTTTTGCGCAGTGCAGGAAATTTATTGAAGACTTATGTGTAAAGTAAATTAGAATATCTTCAAGTGTTCTATTGCATTTTACATTTACTGATATCATCTATGCATATGTAAATGTCTGCTATTTGTTAATATTTATTTCTTTATGATTATCTTTATTTCATATTCTTCATCACTCCATTCTCTATTTTGTTTTATCGATGCTCATTAGTCTGTGTAACAATAGTGACAATAAGCGGCTCGAGTTCCTTTGGTTATCAGCTTCGCTTTAGCAGCGGAACGCGAAATCTGTCCCTCCGGTTACTAGACCACTTCAATGTAAGTGACATCAAGGTAGGACGGAGGCCTCCGTTTTCATTATGGGTTGCACGAGTAGGGTCCTTGGTGGTTAATCTAACATTTTTTTTGTATTACAGAGAAAACTCTTCAATTGTTTTTCACGAAAATTCAGTGTAAGTGGCAGTATAGTACAAATTTGCGTAGTGATTGCTGTATACTGTTAAAGATGACAAAGATTTTACCTTCCTTGCAGACATAAGTCGCAATTAACGATGTACCCTAACAAAAAATATGTTCCAGTGCTCAAGCGTTTACTCTCCTTAGGCTGGCTACACAGACACACAGACACACACAAACATACACACACACATGTACTCACACAAATATATATATATATATATATATATATATATATATATATATATATATATATATATATATATATATATGAATAACCTAAAACTACAGATAATAGTGTCTGATCCATAGGTTTCGAGGTTGCTATGATGAATAGTAACAGTTCTGATGCCCTTTAAGTCCAAGTTCAGACCCAATAGGAAAGGGGGCAAGGCAGGGGGGTTGAGAAGAGGTGAAAACTAAAATGTCAATAATGACAGAAATTAGGGCCCAATCCATTGTTTTCTAGGTCTCTGGGAAAAATAGACACTCCCAATGCCCATTAAGTGCAAGTTCAGCCCTGATAGGAATTAGGGTTGAGAACTGGTGAAATATAAAATGACAAAAATGCTGGGCAATGTAAGTGAATCAACTATTTTAACAGGAATGGGGGAAAGTGAAAGAGAGAGAGAGAGAGAGAGAGAGAGAGAGAGAGAGAGAGAGAGAGAGAGAGATAGTGTATCAGTTGTCATTCAGAGTTTTTCCCCCAGCAGCGCTGAGATGTATAAGGTTTTTGAATTACAGACTAAACTCTCCAGTTCCTTTTCACGAAAATTCAGATAAGGGGCAATACCATACAAATGGCATAAAGCGGTTGCTTTATACTGCTGAAAATGAAAAAGTTCTTACCATCTTTGCGGATATAAGCGGAAATTCACTGTGTTCTCAACGCAATTAAAATAGATCTTGCCCAAACAAAAAGTATGTAGCTCAGTGCTTAAGCAATTACTCATATTATATATATATATATATATATATATATATATATATATATATATATATGTATATATATATATATATATATATATATATATATGTATATATATATATATATATATATATATATATATATATATATATATATATATGTAGTAAGGGGAATGCACAGACTCATCATTTTTAACTTCCCTGGAGACAGTCCGAGCGACAGCTTAAGAAAGCTGATAAACTCTTTTTTGGGATGGTGTGACACTAAGATATATATATATATTATATATATATATATATATATATATATATATATATATATATATATAATATATTCATATCTATCTATCTATTATATATATATATATATATATAAATATATTATATTATATTTATATATATTAAAATATCTATCTATCTATCTATCTATCATATATAATATATATATATATATAATAATATATAAATAAATCATCTATCTATCTATCTATCTATATATATATAAATATATATATATATATATATATATATATATATAGATATATATATATATATATATATATTATATATATATTAGATATAGATAGAAGAGAGAGAGAGAGAGAGAGAGAGATGTGGTTATCTTTCTTATTATTATTATAAGGTAGTACAAGCAAATTTTTTTGTGTTGTAAGGTTCTTTTTGGTTTTGCTCATATATTGTCTTTGCGTAGTGACTCAGTAATAGTTGCTCTCCTGTCTCCAGTAATGGATTTTTCTTTATCTGAAAATTCAGATTTGAGTAATGAAGTGTTATGTTTTGCATAAGTAAAGAAGGTAATGACTATGTTATATGTAATTCTTGTTCTGTCCATGTATTATGTTTGTTAATTTTATCATTTATGTATTAATTCTGTTATGTGATTTTGACTTGAGTAATTCCTATATTCAATGTTCTCTTATTAACCGACTCGTTTGTAAGTTTTGTCAATCAGTGAGTTTTAAGCTCACCATTTGGTATTGATCAGCTCCTTCCTCTGTTATCTGCCTCGATTACTGCCAGATTACCTTTTGTGACTAAAGAATCTGTTTAATCCGAAAGTGGTTCATAACAATACATATACAGTGGTATAGGGCATAGAGAAAAACTCCAAATAGTTATCTAGAGGAGGACGGACAAAAAAGCAGACATCACGAGGCTGTCATTTTGCTTTATAGCCAACGTTTCGTAATTATCTTCAGAAATATGTCCTCGGAGCTATGCATGAGAAAAGATAAAAACAATTACAAGAACAATCTTAAATTCATTTAAATTATAAGAATAAGAATGAAATAAAAACACAACCAACCTAGAGATGAGACAGAAAGGAACTAAATGAAAGACACCACCACAGTTAGAGGTTAAGCTAAATGCAATTGACTTGCAGATGTATGCATATTTAAGGGTGGTATGCAAACAACGACTCTAGGATTATTCAATTTTATGGGTTGGCAGTATGACCGATGACACTAAAATCTTTATTCTCAATGTAGGTTTTACATTGTTTAGAATGGTTCCTGATTTTAGAGTGCTCCTTAAGAATCCTATTGATGGCTCCCTCGTAAATCCCTGAAATATATTAGGGCAAGTATATTTATAGACGGCACCAGAAGACATATAATGACACTGCTGATCCTTTATTTTGAACAAAAAACCAATATTAAGAGGATTTTTAAAAAATTAATTTGACTGAAAGGTTAAGTCACAGATATATGGGAAGGTTGCATAGAAATGGATAATTGTACCTTTAGAACTTCCGGTCTTCAAGAGAAATGTTTATTTAGTAGTTGATTAAACTTTCTATATACATTGCCAATCTGACCATGAGAAGGATGAAAAGTCTATTGCCTGTAAAGAGCAGGCGATCAAATGTTGACATGATTAAATGTAAGAAAATCCTGGTGTGTCTCAAAAATTTATTTTAACTTTTTAGCGTATTTTAATCTTAATAAAAGCATGTTTAAAAATATTTTCAATATTGTTTTATTAAAGATTTTTTCTCGAATCATCTTACTGAAAGTAACATAATTTATCTTAAAATTACCAAAACTGTATAATGTCTTTGACGTCTATAGCAATGCAAATACTAAATATTACTGACTTGCTTAGAGGAAAGCTTCATACTATACTCCCTTTTATTCTTTCATTTTTTTCAAAGAAAACCTACCAAAAAATATAAAGAATTAAGATTTTGAGGTATATGTCTGTGGTAGTTATACTTGCGCTAAAAAAAATAGTTTAGCACTCGCAGGCGAAAACAATAACCCGATAACGAAACCCTATTTCGATCCGGAACGAAAAAAGAAGCTCAGGTGAAACACGCCGAAGCATTTGTACAGCTTCTTCTTTAATGGCTGTTAGTGGATTCACGGATCAGGAAGAAATCACTTTCCGGTTGTAGAGAGATACATTCACCTTTCTTTTGTGATTTCCTTACTGTGAAGCAGATATAAGAATAAAAAAAATTTTTATGAAGAATGTTTATGAGGCATTCTATTATGAATTCAAGAGCAATAGGGGAGAGTGGGGCATAGAGGGACGAAAAAAATACAATTAATTACCAAAACTTTATTTTCAATCATATTTTAATGAAACTTTAGCATAATCTGCATCAATCTATATACTTCAAACTGTAAAGAGTTCATCACCCCATGATTAATTCTTCATGGGTAGAAAAAGGAAAATACAAACTTTTCGAATTGTCCCACACTGCCCCTACCTGAGCAGAGTGGGACACACCATAGGACACAGTGGGATGCAGTTCAAGAAACATTTATGAGATCAAAATTAACATCAAAATATAGGTATGAGCTTTGCCTCTTCGTTTTGTCACTTGCTCTTGGTTTAGGCAATACAACTGTGGGGTTTTTCTTTTCTTTTCAGTTAAGAGGCCTCAAAATCTCCAGTAACATCTTTAGTTGAAATTAATATTCCAATATAGTACTTCTTAGGTGCAGTGCTAAATTCAACTAATACAAAGACACCCAATTTTGATTCCCTTTCTAGCACTTTAGAGGCATGGGGATCAATTATCATACTTTCCTCCTCAGGTACGTTATCAGATGAATGATCAGAAAGAATAGGTTCCACATCAGTGGATGAAGTAGCTGGTACTAAAAAAAAGCTTGGTCTTAGGAAGCTTTGTTTGTCTCTTGGTTTGTAGTAGTGTTCTTTTTTCTGGGGTGTCTGTGGCAATCATACTTTGACCTTTCTTACGTCCTTGCTTAGATTCTTTTCGTGGATCAGCTTTTGGATATCCTCGGAATAACTGAGGGCTTAAGAATGCTCGTGGAGCTACCGATTCTCCAGATGGGCCAGCTCCTTCGTCTAATTCAAGTTGTGTATCAGTTACCTTATTCCATTTGACAGGCCTGTCTGCGACAGAGCTAGGAGCAAAATCATATTCAGTAAACATATTAGCATCAAATGGAAATATGCCACTTTTCCTGAATCCTGATAAAATGTTTGAGGGAGTTATGGGTCGTTGGTGAGCAATGTTGACTATTCCAGCAACATCATAAATAGTTACTGGGACACCAGGCTTTTGTAAAAGGCATGAGTCCATGGCAGAGTAGTAATGAGCTTTAAATGATGAGTAAACTCCCACATCAAGAGGTTGCAGTTTATGACTACAATGTGGATGAAGAGTGAGAATTGTAATCCCATACTCTTTTGTTAAGTCTACCATTTGAATGGATAGATGTGAATCGTGATTATCATATATCTGAAAAGTTGGGTTTTCCTTTGATGAGCTCATTTGTCATCCAACCTGTTGGGTTTGCTAATCCAAGAGTGCCAGGGGGAGCTTCATTGATCATATGGGATTCAAAGTGTGTACAAGGAAACACCATGGCAGGAGGGATGCTGGATCCTAATGCATTAATAATTCAACATGTAACATGCGCGCCCTTTTCACTGCTTGTTGTTTGATTAACTTGCTTGAAACCTTTCTTTGCGAGGACCTTTTGGGGTTTCTGGACTGTAGATGTAGTAATTTCGTCCAGATTGTAAACTCTATAAGTTGATCTTGAAAAGCTACAGTCTTCTGGTTTTCTAATACTAAGATCAGGGAGCCTTTTCATAAATCCATAGAGCCAGTCTTTCCCAGCCATTATGAGTATATTCCATGATTATGGAAACGTTTTACCATTTATAACTGCCATTTCATAAGCTAATTAGCGAGTAGATTTTGTTGACAGGCCGTAATTCATCTTAGAGGATGTAATTAAGTAATATTTTAGAGTCACCTCTTCATCAGATGTGAACACAGACCTGCATTCATATAATTCGGTCGCATTCGAATAATCTCTCCTTCTTTGGCGTTTTTGGCTCTGTGGACAAGTCTGGAAAGAAACCTAGACCTATATAATTCCAACTATTTTAACTGTTTAGTCCAGGAGAATTAGATTTTAAAAATTACGGAGCTGAAATTTGCTCTATCAATTCCTGAAGAGATGTAGAAATAATACAGTAAAAGTCCCCAAGAACCCCCCTGGAGCAGTTTGGTAAATTTAAAATTTTCTGATATCTCTCAATATCATTAATATTAGTATTAATGGTAGTGAGATAGACATTAGTATCAAGCGGCCTATTAGTGATTATAAGATCCTGTGCAAATCAAAATAGGCTTTTGAGGGAATAATTTTTCACAGAGTCAAGCTCTCTCTTACAAGACTAGTCTTACCCCTCGTTTTCAGTTTAGAAAATGAGCAAAAAAATATGGGGGATATCAAAACATTTTTCAAAACGCTCAAGGGAGATTCTTAGTGACTTTTAGTGTGTTATTTTTACTCTCTTCAAAAATTGATAGAGCAAATATCTGCTCTATATATATTTTTTCCTTCGTTATCCATATTTTGACATAAAGCTCTTGAACTAGTTGTAATGGGAATCTAAAAAAAAAATCCTTCATATTTTACTTAAATTTCCGGTATAAAGGAAATTTCCGATTCGACTTCTAGTTTCCTAAGTTTTTTATATCTTCTTTTCTATTTGTTCTGAATTTTCTCTACTTTATGAAGTTTATTAATCTTCCAAACTTATTTGCAATTTTTTTCCTCAAACACCCTACGTATAGGCCTATTTATTTACTCTTTGATCTCTTAGTTATCTACTAAAATATTTACCCTTAAAATATTGTCTACCGATGCTTCAATTTATTTGTCTATAATACTACATGAACTGAGATACTGAAAGGATGAAATACAAATATTTCAATCTGAAAGCCACCGGCAAGAGTGTTTCGTGCAACTCCTTTTATTTCTGCTGCCTTTCTTATGCTAGTTCCATCTAATACTAATTTAATAGTTTCTTTCATGGAATTTTCAGTAAAAGTTCCAATGTTTGTTTTTCTTCTCCTATTTCTTGGTATTACGTAGTCTTGTAAACAAGAATTCTGATGTGTAAATCTTACATTTAGGTTCAAATAGCAATACACAAACAGTGTAAACGTATTGATTCAAAAGCATGGGGCACAGTGGGACACTGTCCCACTGTGCCCCATTATAATAATTTGACAATGAAATGAATACAGGCCCTTACCAATAAACACATGGCAAATATTTATCCAGTTGTCATATCTGCATACCCTCCCATGTCCGATCACAGTATGTTGGGATTATTAGTACAAACACTGAACACTTAAATGCAAAACAAATGAAAAGAAAAAAAATTACTCTACTCAACAAAAATTAACAAATGCTTGAAAAAAAGTTTGAATCTGTTGACCCCAAAACAAAAATGGCTTAATGTTTACATTTTTAGTTTCTCTCTGCCACTAGAAGCTCATTCGAAAAATTACCAATTAGTCACTTAAAAAGCCAGTGTCCCGTTGTACCCCATGTCCCACTCTGCCCCATTCTCTCCTACTCTTCATAGGAAGCGTTGATGGCTGATCATGTTAAGGGAAACACTGTTATAACTGATATCATAAACTCTTGAATTAAATATATATCAGATAAACTTGGTCTAACAGCCACGTTGTAGACTATATTTCCTGTGTATTTTTCTCTTTTAGAGAGAAATTACATGTCCTTATTGACGTCTATCATCATTCTACGCCAAAATCACTCTCTCCCTTTTCCTGAAAGATATTTAACTGCATCTCGTCAAAGAATATAGTTCTCTTTGGCGAATCACTTCTGTATACTTATTTAGGCTGAAATTATTTACTTACGACCAGTTTTATTCTTGTCCATTTGTAAAACACTAATGAGTTTTTTTCAAGAGCCTATTTTCGTTTTAAATACCTAACTTTTATTTATGGGTAATAATTCTGTATGATCTTTAACCGGAAGTAAAATTATTATAAACTAATGATTTTATAAGTACAAATGTTTCATGTTCAATTCTTTCTCAGATTACAGACATGAAGTTTAGAATAATACATCTCGACAACCGAGACTCAAAGCGCAAACTTCGTCTCATTAACATAGTTATTGGAAAACGATGCACTGGGAAACGGACGTCTCGCATGCTTCTTAGGCAGCCAAGAGGAAGATGAAGGTGAAGCTGTTGATGAAAAGCCGAGGACACTGGTGGTTGTGGAGGGGAGCGACACTGGAGCAAAACCAAATGCATCTGAGGAAAATAACAGAAGTGTCTTGAATAAGTCGTCGGAGATTTATGAAAGGTTTAACATCACTATCATGGTTCTGGGATCATGACGTTTTAGGCTTGAGAGAATAATCGTAATCATAGTCTTTTCGTCCCTGATCATGGTCCATAATAAATCATTCGAGTAAGGATATCCGAAAAATTTATTTCGACCAGGTATATCCGAGGAACGGCATAAAGGAATTCTCTGTCAAGTGTGAGTACAAATCATTAGCATGATCCTTAGGTAAGTCATCAAAATTTGAAATATATCTTCCACATGTAAAAAGTATTTTTCTTTTACAATCTGATGCATGCATTTCGCACTAAGGTTCCCTCCAGGCGTACGCCCCCCCCCCTCAACCTCCCATCCCCCCCCAAAAAAAAAAAAAATCACGGATCCGAAAGGGAATGTACAAAGATCTATTGTTTTCTTTACTTATGAATATAATTGTCTGATAATTTTTGCTATGTAACAATTTTAGATACCACATAGTAGTTTAAGCTAAAACTTAAAACTGAATGCAAAATGGGATATTAAGTTTAGTTTAGGTTAGGAATTATGAACTTGATGCTTGTGTGTATCTGTTACACCCTGCACTTGAATAGATATATATCTATATATATATATATATATATATATATATATAGATATATATATATCTTATATATATATCCTATATAATATAATATATATAATATAAAATATATATATATATATATATATATATATATATATATATTTATATAATATATCTATAGTAGTATATATATATTATAATATATTTTATATCGATATATATATATATATCTATATCTATATCTTATTATATATATATATATAAATATATATATATAATAAAATTAATATATATATATTATATAATATATATATATAGATATAGATATATATATATATTTATATTATATATATATATATATATATATATATATATATATATATATATATATAAGTAGTAGGTAATAGCTTCACTGACGTTCCTGGATTTGAAAGGATCCATGGGTTCGCGTCCTGGTCCAGGCAAGTCTATATCGAGAAAAAATTCCCCTGCGGTTAAGCATATATGAAAATAATATTAATTCCGAGGTAGAGCGAATTAGATATTAAAGGACATTGTAGCTCGATATATATATAGTATATATATATATATATATATATATATATAGATATATATATATATATATATATATATATATAAAGTCATATCACATTACCGTGATTCATATACATACATCGAGCTACAAATGTCCTTTGATATCTAATTCACTTAACCTCGGAATTAATATATTTTCATATATGCTTAACCGAAGGGGAATTTTATTAGGTGATAAAAGAATTGTCGGCGCCCGGGCGAGAACCCAGGACACCATACAAATCCAGGACGTCAGTGAAGCTATTTACCCACTCCACCATCACAAGAGGTTATAAGTTTATGCTGTCCCTCACTCTCAAATACCTTTTGCGCTCAGGTATTCGCTGATTTGGAGCCAGCATTAACCCACCTCGACTTGGGTAGTGTTGTAGCACTAATGATACCACGTAGCCATTATATAAGTCATATCATATTACCATGATTCATATACATACATCGAGCTACAATGTCCTTTAATATCTAATTCACTTTACCTTGGAATTAATATATTTTCATATATGCTTAACCGAAGGGGAATTTTATTAGGTGATAAAAGAATTGTCGGCGCCCGGGAGCGAACCTAGGACACCATACAAATCCAGGACGTCAGTGAAGCTATTTACCCACTCCACCATCGCAAGAGGCTATAAGTTTATGCCGTCCCTCACCCTCAAATACCTTTCGCGCTCAGGTATACGCTGATTTGGAGCCAGCATTAACCCACCTCGACTTGGGTAGTGTTGTAGTTCTTATGACAGTACGTAGCCATTATATAAGTCATATCACATTACCGTGATTTATATACATACATCGAACTACAAATGTCCTTTAATATCTAATTCACTCTACCTCGGAATTAATATATTATCATATATGCTTAACCGAAGGGGAATTTTATTAGGCGATAATAGAGTTGTCGGTGCTCAGCGCAAACCCAGGACACCATACAAATCCAGGATGTCAGTGAAGCTGTTTACCCACTCCACCACTGCAACAGGCTATAAGTTTATACCGTCTCTCACCCTCAAATACATTTCGCGCTCAGGTATTCGCTGATTTGGAGCCAGCATTAACCCACCTCGACCTTGGTAGTGTTGTAGTGCTTATGACAGCACGTAGCCATTATATAAGTCATATCACATTACAGTGATTTATATACATACATCGAGTTATAATGTCCTTTAATATCTAATTCACTCTACCTCAGAATTAATATATTTTCATATATACTTAACCGAGTGGGTAAAGAGCTTCACTGACATCCTGGATTTGTATGGTGTCCTGGGTTCGCGCCCGGGCGCCGACAATTCTATTATCGCCTAATAAAATTCCCCTTCAGTTAAGCATATATGAAAATATATTAATTCCGAGGTAGAGTGAATTAGATATTAAAGGACATTTGTAGCTCGATGTATATATATAATATATATATATATATATATATATATATGTATATATATATATATATATATATACATGTGTGTGTGTGTGTGTGTGCATGTATCTGTTACTCCCTGCACTTGAATATTACATAACTATCTTATAGCTGGCATCGAGTTCGTAATTCCTAACCTAAACTAAACTTAATATCCCATTTTGTATTAAGTTTAAGTTTTAACTTAAACTATGAGGCATCTAAAATGGTTACATAGCAAAAAAATTATCAAGACAATTATATTCATAAGTACAGAAATCAATAGATCTTAGTATCCCTTTCTGGATCCGTGATTTTTTTTTGTGGGGGTAAACCTTAGTATGACTTGACAAAGATTCCTTGTTGTGTCGTTTTGTGGGGGGTGGGGGAGCGGCTAGTGGGAAACCGTAATGCGAAATATGAATATATATATATATATATATATATATATATATATATATATATATATACATACATCGAGCTACAATTATCCTTTAATATCTAATTCACTCTACCTCGCAATTAAATATATTTTCATATATGCTTAACTGATGTTCCTGGATTTGTATGGTGTCCTAGGTTCGCGCCTGGGTGCCGACAATTTTATTATCGCTTAATAAAATTCCCCTTCTTGGTTAAGCATGTATGAAAATATATTAATTCCAAGGTAGAGTGAATTAGATATTAAAGGACATTTTGTAGTTCGATGTATGTATATGAATCACGCTAATGTGATATGACACACATATATATATATATATATATATATATATATATATATATATATATATATATATATATATATATGTATATATATATATATAATGTATATGATATATATATATATATATGATATAGGTATATATATATATATATATATATAATATATATATATATATATACATATATATATATATATATATATATATATATATATATATATTATATATATATATACATATATATATATATATATATATATATATATATAATATATGTATATATATACATATATATATATATATATATATATATATATATATATATATATATTA
>NC_061092.1:49312704-49342704 GCF_015104395.2 Macrobrachium nipponense | reverse complement strand
TTTGTTAAAGGTGATAACTCTGTCCAACTGGAAGAAGAGTTGATAAGGAGTTATGAAGAAGGGTGGCATCAAAGTTTTCACAAGTCACTCACAAAGCGAGTGGTAACCATGTCTGTATCTATGAAGTAAGTCAGTGTTGATGTTAAAGTATATGAAACATCACTGATCTACCCCAGGGTACATCGATATGAAGGATGCTCTAGGACATGAAATTCCTAGTGTCCCAGCAGCAATGATTGATGAATATAGCAAGATGCATCTCACAAAATCTAAATCTAGTTAAGCTCACAGGTCATAAATCTGTTCTTCCAGATTCAATAGTTCTAGATGGATGTGCTTTTCTGTGGGTAGTCCACTGGACTTCCAGTAGACACGTTCATGACTATATAAAAATTATTGTAGAGTACATTATGTACCCACCTTCAGAATGCTGATACATATTTAATCTTTGATAGATTCTATGCTAACAGCATGAAGGAAACTACTCAGACATCACGAGCTAGAAATAAAGCCAGCTGACAACTTAATCTGACCAATCGGTTTCCTTCTATCAGGCACAGTTTTTCTGATGAGTTAAGGGCATATATCTCCGATCAGCAGCAGGTAAATTCTGATTGGTATTTTATAACCAATTGTGTACATTATGTAATTTTATGTCTTTTCATTTTGATTTTAGATGGTTGAGGCAAGCATTTTTCACAAAATATTTCATCGATAATCTTCAGTACCTTCAAAAACTTATTTCGTGATTGAAAATGAAGATGAACCACAGAAATTTTCTGAAGGAGAGTTAGATGATTTGGTTAGAGACTTGATATTGTCAAAGGATAAAGCTGAACTATTGGCATCTCGTCTACAAGACTTTTATATTACTCATTTCAGAAAGAGAAATAGGAATCTGACTTCTTATTTCTCTGTTGATGGACCGCTTTTTTTAGTGATAACATTGAAGAGTTATTTCGCTGTTTGCTTCAAGAACATGTTCCATCTGAATGGCGCTTATTCATTGATTCATCTAAGAGAAGTCTCAAGGCAGTACTACTATGCAACGGCAATGAGACCCCATCCATTCCCATAGGACATTCAGTACACACGAAGGAGTGTTACGAGAACATGCAGGTACTCCTCAATGCCGTAAAGTACACAAACTACAGGTGGAAAATATGTGGAGACTTGAAGGTGATTGGAATGTTGATGGGAATGCAATCAGAATTCACGAAGTATTGTTGCTTTATATGGCTATGGGATAGTAGTGCAACTGCCAATCTATGTGCAATCAGAGTGGCCCCTGCGAAAATCATATGAACTGGGAATTTCTAGCGTACAGAGTAAGTCCCTTGTAAATCCAGAAGATGTTCTTCCCCCTTTTCACATAAGGCTTGGCCTCATGAAACAATTCGTGAAGACACTTGCTATGGAAAGCTCAGAAGGTTTCGAAAATGTGAAGGCTAAGTTTCCAAAAGTCACCGAGGCAAAAGTGAAGGAAGGCGTATTCGAAAGTCCGCAGATAAAAGAACTCTTGAAGGACAACTACTTTCTCACAACACTGGATGAGACTAAGCTTAGAGCCTGGGAATCTTTCAAATGGTTCTGTGAAAATTTGCTAGGCAACAAGAGATCTCTTAGAGTTAGACTCCTATGCTGCAATAGGCTGTCGGATGTTACTGAAAGTCCATTTCCTTGATTCACACCTGGACTTATTTGCAAAGAACCCTGAAGCAGTATCTGATGAGCAAGATATTGCATCAATGGAACAATGATATAAAGGATTTTGGAATGCAGGGATGTTACTTGACTACTACTGGATGTTATACAAAGATGAACATGAGAAAAAACACCAAAGAAAGTCCAAATCTCAAAGATTTTAAGTTGCATTTCATTAGAGTACATTCTAACTTTATTTTGTACATAATAGTTTTGATTTTGTACAATAAAAACCCATATAAGTGTCGTATCTTGTATTCAATATACGTTATACAGATATGCTTTACATACCCTGGGCGTTAAAACAATAATTATCAGTAACATTAAAATGTGACCTAATATAGACAAATGGACTTCAGATCCATAATCAGCTTCAAAAATTAACACAGGAAAGTCAGTTTGCAACTCTGATGACTAAAAAAGTTTTATTTTGTTGACCAGTGAATCATTGCCTTTCTTTCGTGTTAAATGTGATTAAAAGGTATGTTTTCCTTTGTTACGTTTTTGCTTACATATTATTCGGCGCTGTGCATATGCCCATAGGACAACTCTCACTCAATATTCATTATAATCATCCTAACCCGGGCCCTTATAAGCAATATTGCCATCTTGCCAACAATTGCTTATTAACTAGAAAAAAGTAGCATTGCTGACACTAGATTGGGGTGAAAAAACCATGAATAAATTAATGGTAAATTAAACAGATTAAATTAACTCCACAAGGAATAAGAAAAATACAGTTTAGATAGAACCAAGTTAAAGATAGCCGTTAAGGGATTACTGTAACTGTTATACTATTATGGTTGCATTATGAACTAATAGAGAATAAAGAGTGTTCAAAAAGTGATTTGTGATTATATATTATAAAATACAATAGATCGCCAAATTTCATGATTTGGCGGTCGCTAAATAAAATGACCAACAATGTTTTCAGCGTTGAGAGTTCTGTGTGCCTAGCCTATGTACTGGAGTAAACAATTGGTAATCGGTCTTTTTTAGAAACTGGCTGTTTTATAATTAACAATTATAGGTGAACCCACTTAATAAGCGACAGACAGTGTTATTTGTAAACCATTTACATCAGGAAAATAAGCATGCTGTACTTGTTTGTGAAGGCGATTTTTTAGGTACTTGAAAATTAACCTTGTTTGCAATTGACTGGCAACTAAGCTTCGTAATCTAAGTGAGCTAACCTTTTCCTTTTACTTATTACTTGCACTCTGCATCAGTCACAGTGCCATTTCCTTTAGTACAGTTAGTTGTACCGTAAGGTAGTATTTCTCCTCGGAACCCACCGTCATCCTAGTGCACCAAGAAAGAGTCCTGTGTACATACACAAATTGCACCTGTACACTGAGATACAGAGTGCCAACAATAGTGTGTCGCCCATAAGATTTTGATAACCGAGGACCACTCCACTAGTGTGACCTTTGCATGGCACACTCAACCACATTACCTCCTTATTGAAAGGTGCCATTCCCTCAAAGTGTTAATAAATTTAAATGACTTTTCCTTATCTGTTCTATCCTACCAGAACCATGTTGGTGGAACGCTACCTAGCCTTCATCAATATGCGGAAGGAGGTGTGTCTCACAGGAAGGGAGCTCATCAAGTGGGGAAAAAACAGATGGTTGATTGGATGACTTACTCCAGAGGGAGAAGCAAGAAAGAGAGGAGAAAAGGAGGTATGAAGAAACAAAGGAAGAAAGAGAAAGGAAGGAGAGAGAAGAGAAATGGAAGTGTGAAGAAGCAAAAGCAGGGAGGGAAAGAGCAGAAAGAGAAGAACAGAAGGAGAGAGAATAACATCAGAAGTATGAGCTAGCTCTTAAAGCACCAACTAACCTCTAACTCCCACATCTGCTCCACCTAGTCCTCCCATATCCTGTATCAATTCTCTGATACCCAAGTGGACTGAGGACGAGTGAGAGGCATGGCTGGAAGAGGTGGAAGTGCTCTTTGATAACTACACCACCGAGACAGAGAGGGCCTTACTACTCTCCAAGCATATGGAAGGTAAAGACAAGACCGCCCTCCGCTTTCTGGATAAGAGTGTGAGTGGAAACGTGGAGGGTAATCTGAGCATAATCACAAATGCCTATGAGATAACCCCGGTGAAATGGAGACAGCAGTTTAGAGTCCTCTCAAAAGAAATCATATGGGCCTGAGCTGAATGGGCCTTTCGCAAGACCCAAAGCGGGACAATGCTGGTTCGAGGCCATGTTGTGCACAGAGTGAAGGACCTGTTTAACGGGACCATGCTGGAGGACTTCTTCCACTGCACTCTTGGTCTCTCATTATGCACCTCAACAGGCAGCCCAAAGCAGTACATTCTTTAGTATCACACACTGACGAAGTGTTATCTCAGCAAAGTGTAAGACATAGCAAGGATCTAGATGAGGTCACATGATGTTCTGTTATCAGTTTATCAATTCTTGTTTTTGATATTTACAGTTTATACGACAAGATTTGTTCTTGTTACAAGTTGGATGTGACTCTTGATTTTTTTAACAATATACTTAATCTATCATCATTTCTACAGTACAATTCTTAAATCAGTTTCATGTGTTAAAGTTGTAAGTGTGTATGTTTGTTAGAATGTGAGCGAGTCAGGCATTGTTCCGCAGTTCGAGTAGATTTAAGTGATGGTTTTAATAGTGTTTACACGCTACTTTTCTTTGTAAGAAAGTCGGAAAAAAAGCAGAGAATGTGTTTGATTTAGATCATTCTCTTTTTAACCACAAGGTGATTGCTTCCATGAAAAGTATCACCCCTTGAATGGTAGATAAGTAATAAAATAAGCAAACAACAGTAGTTTGACCTATGAGCATGAACCTAGCGCATCCTAACAGAATACATTTCTCTGAGATGTGTACATCTTGGAAGATATACGCTACAAACTTCGACTATAATTCCCATTACCATCTATAACTACTTATTCTAAGGGGATGTATCCTCGATGATTGCTGCCGTTGTCATATCTTGTGGCTCAAAAACCATAAACACTGTGAGAAGAGGAAGAAGCATCACATCTTGTTAAACAAGAAGCATCTCCACAATGAGAGAAAACAGGAACGAGTTTCGGAGGTTGAAGGAAACAGAATTTATATTTTCAGACTATGTAGTTGTCTGAATCCTGTTTTGAGGATTTTTTTTAAAGCAAACTGATGTCTGTGGATACTACAATCAAGTATTGTTGATCAACAGCACTGACCCCTTTTCTGTAGAGGAAGTGAGGATGCATGATGATGGTCTTCCAGTGATTCCCCCATATAAACAAAATGAAAAGATGAGTCTATGATTATATTAGTCTTTAGAGTTGCACAGTGGTGTAGCCTAACACACTGAACTGTGTCTTCTAATCGGATACCTGATCCATAAGTTTTATCCCCGTAGACTTTTCCATTTTTCTTTTCAGAAAGTGAATATTTTAACTTAGGTTTTCTCGGTTGAAAATTTGTTTTCTTTTATAAATATATGAGGTTATGATCAGGTGGGTTATATTCACATAACTCGTTTGCCGTGTCAAATAGAGGTAGTAGAGGTAGATATAATAATAAAAAATCTAACAACATGGCTACAGGTGCAGATGCAGGCTGATCTAGCATTCACGGTCGTCATCAGCCATAGTGCCCTTTCAGGTCTTCGTCAACATTCAGTTGACTCAAGGGGTTGAAGGTTAGATCACATCCACTGATGACCACTTAAATTCTTAGGAAATAGTGGATCCTGCTATTCAACTGCAAGAGGCCAAATCATTTATTGACAATGCAAAATGTGATGCTGGCCAATGGTTACATACAATTTCGTTTCAAGCTTGCATATCATAGGAAGATTTCAAAGGTTACATTAGGCGAAATATACAGCACTGAGTCTGAGCTGCATGAAGTCCTAGCCTTGAGGAGTATATATAGATTAGCAGATAAAAAGGAATTATCACTAATTGCCTGCACTGTCCCTATCACAGATAAACTTGATGAGTGGCATTCTAAACTTCTAACTTCCTCTTGGTAACATCATGAGAACCATTGATGTGATGTATGTGTCGTATGCTGCCAGATGCACTGGTACATTGTTTTGATGCTAGACTAGACAGAACCTCTAGTAAAAGACTACTATCAGTCATATTAAGAGGCATATAACTAGCACTGAAAGTAATGAAGTGAAACAAAATACCACAGTAGCACAAAGGGTCATGTGGTTAACTCCACAAATCAGCAAAATAAAATGTTTTAACCATAACCATAATGGTCACTATAAAAGTGACTGTAGAACTGAATATTGTAGCATTCAACAGACCAATAATCATAGTTATCACAACTGTTCCCAGAGAAAAAACAATCAAAATGGGAATAAAACCAATCAGAATAAGAATAATAATAATACCAGTACTGGATCTAAGTACAGGTAATAATAATAAGAAATATAAAAAAAAGAATATACCGGGAAAGAAATATCAAAACAACCATAAAGGTAAAGATAATGTTAATACGGTTCAGGACCAAACTAATGCGTCATATTCACAGAATTGTCGGACTGTCAAAGAAAAATAATTACGACCAAGAGATCTCTAAGGGTAAGATTGATCATATTGATTTGCATGTATGTAATAGGTTTAATACGTTGAATGATCAATGTACTGTTCTAGAAGATATACTAGAGTGTGAAATTTTTATAATTTATCAAATAATCATTCACTTTTAGACATGACTAGGATACTCACCCTCAATCATAGGAACATAGATGAACGACCGGTCATTGAAGCAGTCAGTAAACATCGTAAAGCTTTTACCTTGTTCCTAGATACTGGTAGTCCTCGTAATTTGAAAATCTTATCACTTGCTGTTTACAGATTTTCCTATAGGAAAAACTGATGTTAAGCTGGCAGGCATAGGAAGTAAGAAGATAAATAAGGTAGGCACTGTCAGAATTCAGTTTAGAGTAGGAAGAATAACGTTAACCGATGATTTCATTGTAGACAATAGAATTAACATCCATCTGGTTATTATTTTGGGTTATCCATCAATGTCTAAAAATAATATCATAATGGTTCCAGCAAAGTGTGGTGTTTTTATCAAGGAGAAATTCATGAAATCCTCCCATTCACTAAAATCAACATCAGATAAGGACGTACCAGAGAACAATGTTTCTTACATTGAAGAGCCAATTAGTGTTTGAAATATATCAGAAATTAATGAGGCAACTCAACATAATTCCTTTTCACAGGTAAATGCTGGTTTAAAACAGTATATGATAGAAGCTAATGAACCTATATATATACTTGTTACTGCTAAAAGAGTTTTACCTGGATCTGAGATCATAGTAACCATCTAGCAGTTTTTGATAATTTAAATAAAGTGTTAATCATAAATGAAAATACACCCTTGATGGATGTTGAGATATAACATCATTAGATTTTATCAGTAGCAATAAAGTGAAGATGATCACCTAACAACTGACAATGTTATAGTTAACTTAATAAAAGATAAGTTGGTAGAGGATATAATAGACATGAATGTTTGAAGATTCTGAAGGTCTATTAACAAAATACAGTGATGCATTCACTATTAACAGTGGATGTTTAGGTAAAACTAGTGTAATAGAACATTACATAAGATTAAGAGAACCATCAAGTTCCAAAATGAAATAACAGACGAAGCGGACAAAATGCTTAAAGTTGGTGTAATAAACAAATATGTCAGTCCATGCAATTTTTCACTTATGGTTGTCACCAAGAAAGATCGTACTTGGAGAAAAAGTGTGGATTTCAGAAAATTAAAAGAGGAAACAGTTCTAGACAGATTCCCTGTGCCTTATACTGATGATATTTTGTCTGTTTTAGGTCAATATTCTTATTTTACTTCATTACATCTGTTGAGAGGTTTCCATCAAATTCCTTTGGAGGAAAATTGTATACAATACACAGCATTTAGCACCTCCAAGGGCCATTTTGAATTTTGAAAATGCCCTTTGGGATATTACTTACCTATAACCTTCCCAAGAATAATTAACTTAGTTTTTGGTGACATGTTGGGTGACATTTTTCATGCAAATATAAATGATTTAGTTATCTTTTGATTTAGTTTTCAGAAGGTTAAAAGTAAAGTGATCAAAATGTGATTTCTATAAGAAAGAACTTGTTTACTTGGGTTTTGTGGTATCAAAGAATGGTTTAAAAGTAGTACATGATAAGAATTCAGATACAGAAAAATTTCTAGAACAGTTTCTAGGTGTGGCTGGATATTATAGACGATTTGTAGATAATTATTTGGTAATCGCAGGACACTTGACTGATTTTAGAAGAAAAGGAACTAATCTGAAAAAAATAACAAGCCCTTTTACAATGCGACTGATTCTTTTGATTATGGGGTAGATTATGTCCTGTTACAGTAGAAAAATGATAAACTACACCCCATAGCATTTCATTCTAGAAAGATGAAACCAGCAGAATAAATATGCTGTTATAGATAAAGAAGGCTTATGCCGTTGTAAATCCTTTTGTAACTTTAGATATATTATTTATGGCTATGAGATTAATGTTTTGACTGGTTACAGACCTCATTATGACTGATTTAGGGGTTTAAATTTCATTCCCAAAAAGATAAGATTGAATATGATAATACAAGAATTTGGTGCTAAAATAGGATATGTTTCTGGCAAAACTAGCAATTGCTGATGCATTATCTAGGAACCCAGTGCCATCTTAAATGCATAATATTTCTTGATTTGATGAAGATGTATTACATTACAGTCTGCAACTTTAGCAGTCAAAGGGTTTTATCACAGCATTT
Organism: Macrobrachium nipponense; assembly: GCF_015104395.2. Classification (NCBI taxonomy): domain Eukaryota; kingdom Metazoa; phylum Arthropoda; class Malacostraca; order Decapoda; family Palaemonidae; genus Macrobrachium; species Macrobrachium nipponense. The sequence goes on along the minus strand of NC_061092.1, from coordinate 49,334,212 downwards.
GATACCAACAAAGGACTTGATGCACATTGCTTATAATGCTCTAACTAGAATATTCAGGTTGGAAATCGTTAGTAGAACCAGACAGATTTGAGTTTTATTATAGTTTAATTTCTGAGAGGGTCATACGGGGTAAAATCTTAATCTCTATCCTTTTTAATTCTTCCGATCCATAGAAGTCTTATGTTTTGCAACCTTTTCCTACTAGGTTTGGGGCTTCCACTATTCCAGAAATATCCACTTATAGGGCATTTAGTTTTGTTGTCTTGGACTCAGGATATATATGCAGTTGTATAATGATGATGACAAAACACTTAATTGCATCAGTTCTCTGGATTCTAAAATTTGTTCAATAGATTCATTTACTTTCCAAGACATCACAGTCAATCATGTCTGGTTCAATTAATTCTAAGTGGGACTTTCTCGTTGGGTGAAGATCATTGCCTCGTCGATTACCATGATCATGAAAAAGACACATAGGGGAACTTGGGGTGGAACGGGATAGCGGGGAAGGACGGGATATGGCACTGGAGACCTCTAGTGCCTGGCAGAGAGGCATTGAACTATACCTACGGATGGACGAGAAGACGCGGCATCCATTTTGACCAGTTTGACAGTGACTTCTGAGCGGAACTATTGTCGGTCTTGTTTTTTCAAGATTTTTGTAACTTTTTGGTATTTTTGTACCAAGGTAACTTTCTAACTGTTACTTATAGGCTATTGTGTGTAAGATATTGTTAGAGTGTATGTAATTAGCTATAAGTTAAAGGTATTGTCATTATAGATACGTCAGGTTTTCGGTTCGGCAGTCACTCATAACCTAAAACGTACTCTTGGGGCGGAATGGGAGTGGGCAGAATGGGATAGTATCCCGTACTGCCCCGTCACTTTTTATTGGAATAGGTTTGTCATTTTTTTTATGTTATTCCAGATGGTGCGAACGTACGTTAGGAAGACCGAGAGACAAAAATGGGAAGTAAATGCAATGCAGATGGCAGTTGAAGCGGTTTTATTGTCTGAAATGGGGTTTTTGAAGGCTGCTAACCAATATAACGTACCGAAATCAAGCCTTGAAAGATATGTAAAAAAAATCTAAGAACAATCCTGACTATAAGGTTGATGAATCAGATGGAAAATATAAAAATGTATTTACACCGGAACAAGAAGAACTATAGACGGTTTTAATGGATAGGCCAACTAGACTTTCCCTATCCCATTCTGCCCTGTATGTGGGGGGCAAAACGGAAAATTTGCTGACTTTATTTTTGAAAACTAAAAAAAAATAAAAATGTTTTTATATACTTACTTTTTGTATTGCATATGTTACTCAACTATATAAAGTAATGTTTCATACCTTCAATATGTTTTTCTTTTTACTATCCATTCTTTAAAAAATGGTTAAATATTAAGTATCCTGTTCTGCCCCGAATTCCCCTACTCACACAAACTAACAAATGGATCAACAATACTTATTCCTGGCCCTGACTATTAACCCCATATACATTTCAAGGTCCCCTAACTTCGACTTCAGATATAGAAAAAGAAATTGGTTAAATATAGAAAAAATGGCAGGTGCTTTTTACAAAACTGGGGCAAATGGCCGCTAGGGGCGAAAATCCAAGATGGCGACCTGAAATAAGATACTACACTTTAATTCAGACCAGCACATAAGGATGAAATGAAATGCCAGGTGTATTCTGACTCATATTGACACACAAATGATTTTTCAGAAAAAAAATTATATTTTGCTTGTAAATTACCTAGTAAATAGAGCAAAACGCATAAGAAATATGTCATAACTACAGAAGCAAGCAATCCCACCTGACAACTTTCTAAAAGTAAAATGATAATGCACATCACAATATATTTCAATGGGCCATCAATACATCGAAATAATGGAATCATGTAACATGGTAACATTCCTTCAGTTAAGACTGATTAGAGGTTTATGAAAATGAGTATTTCATAAGTTCAAGCACTTAGTTTGAGAGACATTTTTGTGACACTAATTCAAACACATTACACCAGCATGTTTGCATGAACAGCACATTGAAGTGCAGGATCCATTGCATCCACACAAGGTACGTATATTGTCAGGGAGTGGTTACAAGCACTGCTGGGGAAGGAGAATTCCATTTTTATTCCTCCCACAGTAATTGCATGGTTCGAGAGCGCAAGGCTCCTCAACGAGTATTTTGGGTCTCATAAAAGGCCCTTTTCAAATGCCCTCGTATAACACTTGATGTTGATGGGAATTCATTTAGGCCTATCACAGAATTATGATGCTGATATACTCTCAGCTGATCAAATGAAGTGAATGTTCGTTTCCTTCTGGTCCCAGCCCATACACACAGACGGTATTGCTCAGTAAGATAAAGTTATGTTTCAGAAAGATGGGTGATTCTCCAAATCCAAATAAGTTTGGTAGTGGCTGGCTTACTATAGCAGAGTGCTTTGTCCCAAACCAGTTGAGAGCATCATTTCCTGTTAATATGTGCACTTTAATTAGAACTTGACAGGTTTCATCTCCTGTTTTTTTTTTTTTTTTTTTTTTTTTTTTTTTTTTTTTTTTTTTTGGTGAAAGGCGGGGGGCGGGGCTAGTGGAACCATTATTTGCTTTTCACCAGCTCCAAACCGAACCCAGAGCTCCTGTAATCCACCATCTTTAGACACACTGATGTGCTGCAACTGTAGAATAACAGTGTCAGTATCATTGGACATTATTATGATACGTCAATTGGCCTCCTCCCGCCGTTTGTACAAGGTTGTTAGGTCACTAGTAGGTGAGTCATAAACTTTTATTCATGCTGATACCAGCTCCTCATTGACTATTATTCCATTAAGAACAACATCTTACAGACCCTGTTCTCCTACATGCTGTGCAAGCAGTTGTAGAATTTGTTTGGTGAGACTTGAATTCCAGAACTTTTCTAGTTGGTGAGAGCTTAACGAACATTTGCATACTCTGTGGCAGGAAATGGAATGACAGGTAGAAAACCTACTCTCATCAAGGGCACTTGTGATGTTGTTAAGGCATGTATCCCACCCCATGGCAGTAGTTGACCTGGCTCAGCTTTGGAATGAAGGAGTCCATTTAGCACCATGGATACTATAATGAGCATTCTCTTTCACATCAATAATCATGATTTCTGCAAGTGGGAAGCCTGGAGAAAGTCTAGGTTTCATTACTGGCTCAGGATGACTAGGAACAATCTGACATGGAAGTTCATCCTTTGAAGGATGTAAGGACTTAGATAGGTTTGTGTTTGATAAAGTTGGTTTGGGTTTAGGAGACTTCGTTGTTTCTTGACACATCACTTGGGCTTTGTGTTGTGGAAATGGATGAAGCTTCTTCAAAATCTTCGTTGTCGAATGCACCGAATAGTGGAGGATAATAGCCCAGATAATCAAGGTAATTGTGCAAATCGTGATACATGCATGAAATTTTGCACAAAGGCCCACTAAACTATTTTATATATTTTATAACTCCTGGCCAAAAATAAAATCCATTTTTCAAAATGGCCACCTAATTTTTTCAATATGGCAATTTTTGCAATGGAAGAAATCTGAAATACAGACTTCAAATTATCTGGTAACGTTCTTTTGAATAAAACTGGTGAATTAATTGATATGTTTTCTTTCTAGAATGTCCAATAATCAATGATAAGTTAGTTTCTAATAGTTTTGTACTGCGTATGCACAAAAAATAAGAATAAAAATACAATTTTCACGTCTTAAACATGACTTTTTTGGTATTCAATATGCATTTGAAACAAAACACATGAAAAATAATTTTCTTTTGCCCCTACATTCAAATTTCATAATAATATCAAATAGTATTTGCGCATGCGCAAAAAAATAAGAGCGATTTACATGCACTACCAGGGCACACTGGAGTAAATCGTTGCCTTTTGATAATCGGCATAAGGTTCATTGTAAGCTCATTATGAGCCTCCCAAATACTTTATGGTTTGCCCCTGTGTACAACCATAGAGTCGTACCTGAAGTGACAAGGTGTGCTGACGCGGGATAGCCGAGCAAATGAAGAATGGGCATACTACCTCCAGATGGTGTACAGGTCGCACTGGAGTTAAATTACAATGGCTGAACGATCGGGTTGATTGTAAGAACACCATCGTCGAACTCATTCGAATCCCATAAAAATAAAGTGCAGTTTCAGGTGGTAAAAGGATAAACAATAATCTTAGCTGTATTGAAAAACAATAATTGCCCAATAAAAAACAAGTTCCAGTTGAGTATTTATAGTACTGTCTCTTTATGTAGAGATTATTTTGCATTCTTAGATTTTCATTTAAGCATGGGCAAAAAGAATGGGCCTATCTTCAGTCTCGACAGATAGTTGGGAAACTGACTGGTTTAAATGTTGTTTGTATCAGGAAGACACAGATGAATCGTTAACATCCTCAGTTGATGTGTACAAAATGTTATTAAATGTTCCCAAATTTAGTCGTTGGACAAGTGAGAAACCATCACACAAGAATGTTTACATGTGTTTCCTGTTTGACAAAGAGGCACCGTTGTCATTTTTAAGAGAGTTAATGACCCTGAAATTAAATGAAAGGTTAAAGAGTTGTGCAGAGATGCTGCAAGATAAAAGGTTTTTAGCTAAACCTAGTGCAGGTGATGTAATTGCACAAGATATGAAATATCATCCTAGTTGTCTAGTTGGCTTGTATAACAAAGAAAGATCTTGCAAGAAAAAACAAGAAATAAGTCCAGTGAACAAGAAAATGTAACTGTTGCCGAAAATATTGCTCTGGCCAAGTTAGTAAATTACTTTTTTGAAACAGTGCAAAACAGTGAAGAGTCAAATGCTTTTAGACTAGCAGATCTTGCAAATATGTTCAAACAGCGGGTACGACAGTTGAATGAGGAGTCGATTTCTATTCATCGTACTCACCTAAAAAAAATGCTAATGGCTAAGATTCCTGATCTACAAGCTTATTCTAAAGGAAAAGATGGCCTTCTTCTTTCCGAAAAGGATGTCGGTCCAGCAATAGCATTGGCATGCAATTATGATGATACCCACAATATGGCAAGAACAGCTGAATTCTTGGAGATATCTTTCGTGACAGCGGTTGGACAGATGCCCTAATAGAGGCTGATATACCGACACCAGGAACTGCTGATTCCTTCCTTGCTTGTTCAGAAGTCATTCTTTGGAAAAGTTCAAAGGCTTGTTAGACTTTCAATGATTTTGGAAATCCATTTCCAGAAGAATCCTCTGACCTTTTACAAAACTTGATTCAAATGATATTGTGACTTCAAAAGGTGCATCCGAACATAGCACAAGAATTTGCACACGGACATTTTACAGTAAGGAAGACAAGCAAAATATTTTCTAACATTGCAATTGTTCAAGCACATGAACAGAACAATGCTTTAATAAAGGGTGACGGTGGTGCAATTGGTTTAACGGAGGATCCTGCAGCTTTGAGATGTTGGATGGTAGCTGGTCCTGAAATAAGCAGACTAGTAGACGAGTTTGAAACCATTGCCAATTCACCCCACAGGTTGTCAGATATTAAACACCACGAGTATACAATGATCTCACAGAAGTCATTCTTTGGAAAAGTTCAAAGGCTTGTTAGACTTTCAATGATTTTGGAAATATATTTCCAGAAGAATCCTCTGATCTTTACAAACTTGATTCAAATGATATTGTGACTTCAAAGGTTGCAAAAATCGACACGTTAAAGGATATTGGGCTAAAGCAATAGATAGATAAATAGATAGATAGACAGATATTTTATCGACCATTCTCCACAGAAACATCAAATATAATATTATGAAATTACATAACGGTCCAAATATATAAACTCATTTCAGAAGTTACATTTCCTAAAAAGGAAAAAGAAAATCAAAAAGAACTGTATTCAAAACAAATGGCAACAATAATTGATATTATTTTTTTTAAATAACACAAAAGAGATCATATCGAGAGCTGTTTAGAATATCCAGTTCTATATCACATAGCAACAATAATATAATATAGACTAATAAACATCACACATTCAGATTAGACAGGAAATGCATTAAAATTGTAACACAAAATGAAGCCAGCTGGGCGAGGCACAATGAGAGAGTTTGCATCTTATTATTTGAAAACCTTCAAAATTAAGCTTGCGATATGGCAAACATTTGCATAGTCTGATCTTTCTACCATCAAGTCGCTCATTGATGGGATATCAAACTGCATAGTCTGATCTTTCTACCATCAAGTCGCTCATTGATGGGATATCAAACTGGGTCCGAATCTGGTAGGTCCGGGGGCATGTTTCGATTACATGTTGCTCAGTTTGTATTTGGCCACACACACACAACCTCTCCTCTACAGGTAACCGGCCCCTCCCTCTTCCGTTCCAACGGCCAACCTCAATAGCAAGAGAATGGGAACTCAGTCTTAATCTTGTCCAATCCGTTCTCTCCAACTCATTTACATTGGTTTTTTACTATAAATGTCATGAACGTTAAATTCTGAATTGAGGGTGTTTTTTATGAAATTTTAATCTACCTGAGTTTGAGGTAGTTACTTCATGTTTCAATCTTTCAGATGCTTGCATTACGTTGTCAATACCATTATCTAACAAGTCTCTGATATAACGTGAGGTAGGGGTATTAAATTCCAAAATTAGATTAATTACATGGCCCAGCGGATCATCTCCACGCTCCACACAAGCTTGAGCGAAAAACTGTCTCTGCTTTGACCTGACCAGTGAACGAAAATAAACAAGACCAAGTTCGACTAAGAAAAGAGAATTTGTAGTGATTTTCCTTACACCTAACAGTTGTTTTATGCACCATAAATATAAATTTTCCACGATTTTACTTATTTTTGTAGTCATTCTTCACTCAAATCAATGTGACAAATAAAACGTAGAGCTGTAGATTACTGAGCTTTGATTAGATTACTGCAGTTGGTGTTACATAGCTTTGCCTATTTAGTTTTATAACCAATGTATCATGGGGAAGTGGAGACCGTTGCTTTTGACATTTGCTGCCTTCTAATGGGCAGATCCATTTCTTGTTATAAATGTTCTTGCCTACAGTTGTGCGTCTTGATTTGATATTTTCTCCTTTCTCGTTGGACTTCGTATAAGCTTAAATATAATGCAGCTTTTGAGTTAGATGCTGGACGTATATCAAAGAAATTGTCGACTTTTTCTTCCATTTCGTGAAAGCTCTTGGTCTACGGTTGTCCCATAGGATTCTATGGTCCTTTAATTCTTTAGTTACTACAGCAAAGATGTGAAATTTCCCAAGAGGGATTAAAAGGTAAATGCACGACGGAATTTTTGGTAAACCTTTCACTACTTCGACTTGTAAGTACGAATAGGCTTTACGCAATATAAAATCTAGATTGTATGTAACAATTTCAGTCAATAGTATGTGCGTTTGTTATGCAGCACATAATAATTTTGAAAACTTCCTGTTTTTATTATCATTAATACTTTTATCGTTAAGTATTTTCATATTCTCTCGTAAATATTATTAACAACCTAAGTACCTGTATACAAAAATCACTGAAGGCATCAAATTCAAACGTTTCAAATAAATCGAACATTACGAACAACAAATAAAGACAAAATTAAATCTTTAAAAAAAGTTCGTTCCAGTTTCAATTGTAATGTATTATTTACGTGCAACGTTTCCTGTTCTGTTTTGATTTTCGTTTTGTTAATATTCTCGTCAAAGGTTTCTTCTTTTTCTTCTTCTCCTCCATTTTGTCTCTACTGGAGAACTGCAACCAGTTCTTTGGCCTTCCGAGTACTCACTACTTATTCATAGGTTTAGTCCTCAAAAATGAATGCACCCCAGCATGAGGGAAGCTTCCCGTTAAGTTCAGTTATAGTAAACTGTTGTAAACTTTGGTTTAAAAAAATATACATATATATATGTAAAGTTTTCTTTGATTCGTGGTCAACTTCAGAGAGTTCAGAAAATTTTCGCCGATTCTGTTTATATTCAGCGTCCCTATTGTTTTGTGTAGCCTTACGCTGTCCATTCTTTGATGTTTGCGATCGATTTTTTTCTGTTTCAAATCGATATTGTTTTGTGGCTTTCAAGAAGGAAAATTGATTTTGTTCGCTAATAGGCCTCTCCCTCCCTTGGAAGGCATTTTCGCATTTTCTCCTTTTCATTCTTGGAATTTGAATTTCAAGTTTCTTCAAGCTTGGATATACCTTGACATTTTGTGGTCGCCTATTTTGTTTTGCATATTCCCTTAATAAAAAGAATTAGTCTTGAGAAATAGTGCATTTGCTTTATTCATTATAAAAGTGAATAAGTGGTTTTCTTAGTGGCCTTAGAGCCAGTATTCTGGACATGTCGATGTAACTTGAATGTGAGGCGAAAAATATGCCTACAATTCTTTTGTCTGGCCATTGTGGAAGGCTACATTCCATTTTGTTTGAATTCTGTAAATTAGCGGACGCCTCATCTGGCATATAGCTCCCTCCTGAGGGAGGAATCCTCTTTTTCTGACTCTCGCTCTCTTCAAAATTCGAGGTGCAGAGGTAGAAGAAATGAAAGTGAACCGTATCTATAGTAAATATATTGTTATGTTCTGATCTTTCTCTTTTCCTTCTTTTTTTTCTCTCTCACTGTCTCTGTTTCTATCTCGTTATTTCTCACAAGAGTTGAGTGAATGTGTGTCTGTTGGGCACATCAATATTGCACGGCCATCTGATATATGTCCCACCGTTAATCCAAGATTCTTTTCCATACATTAATGCTGGTAACAAAGCCGAATGAAAAACTCTTTTCTTTATGTAGAAAGGAACATCATTATTTTTATTTAAAAATGAAATAAATTTTAAAACATGACACATTCTAGAATTTCTACAATGAATTACAAATGAAGGACAACCTGTTTTCTACGATCCAGTCAAAAAGAACAACTCCCTTTGTTTAGCCGCAAAACAAAGCCAAATAGCACAGGACCTTCAACAGGAAAGATAAAAAATCTGAAAAATGATCATAATCTGTGTTCAAGGCTCTTCATATCCTCGTCAAAGCAGACAATGTGATATGGAAGATTTCTTCAGTCATGAAAACCAAAATACTCCACCCTTATTGTCACAAGATGGATGCTGATGCACGGGGGTCAAGTCACAGCTGATGGATGTATTTGAGACAAAAGTTGAAAACCCAGCAAGTGATCCAGTGTCTGATGCATTGGTTATTGATGGCGCAGCTATGGTAAATTCAAAACCACCCCGGGAATCAAAAACATTTAGTGACTACGCCCATGACATTATTTTACCGCACATTGCTTCTTGCTTAAATAGTTATCCAAGGGTAGATGTTTTATTCGATGTGTATAGAAAAGACAGTCTTAAGGCTAGCACCAGGAAAAGAGGGGTTCCAAAGTTAGATGAAAAGTAGTTGGAATTACTAAAACACCAAAGGTTTGGAGTAGTTTTCTAAGAGACAACGACAACAAAACTGAGTTGTTCGCATTCCTTGGTGAGTTGATCGTGACCATTGAGACTGACAAACAAATATTTGTAACCCTAGGGGATAATAGCCTTACAAATAAGATTTCAAACATAACCCAGCTGTGCCCATGCAGCCATGAAGAGGCTGACTCTCGAATGTTTGTTCATATCCAACATGCAATCATCAATGGGTGTAAGGACATTTCCATGTACAGTACAGAAACTGATGTTGTAGTTTTGGGAATTTCGTTATTCGAAAAGCTTGGACTTGCTAGAATGTGGATAGGTTTTGGTCGAAGTAAGGATTTCCGATGGCTTCCTATACATGATATTGCAGCATCATTGGAAATACCTGTATTCGCGTTGCTATTTTTTCATGCTTTTACTGGTTGCGATACCGTCTCAGCATTTCGAGGAAGAGGTAAAAAATCAACGAGGCAGACATGGGAGGTATTTCCATATGCTTCCGAGGTATTCATTCACCTTGGTACATTACCAGATTTAATTTCAGAGCCTGACATAGAAATCCTTGAAGCTTTTGTATGCATAATGTACGACAGGGCCACAACTATTTTGCAGTCAAGGAATCTCATTTTTAATTGTTTGCGAGAAAACAAACTTCTCTTGAGTGCAATCCCTCTAACTAAGGATGCTTTAATACAGCACATCAAGAGGGCAGCATACCAAGGTGGGGCATGTTTGGGGTCAATTTTAGAATCGAAATCAAGAGCTGCCAAGTCCTGAAATTTGGGGTTGGGTACAAGATAAAGACAGTGAAACATGGAAACCCAAATGGACATCGATCCCTTCTGTTGCTGCATCTTGTCAGGAACTGTTGAAATGTGGGTGCAAAAAATCAAACTGTGTTGGTAACTGCAAGTGCTATCACTCAGGGCTTTCTTGTACAGCATTATGTTCATATAACTGTCAGGTTCGATAAAAGGTAGTTTACGGTGGTTATTTTGTATCCTAATAAGGTAAATTGTATTCGTTGTGGAATGGTTGCAACCAGAATTTGCAATTCTCATTAACGTTAAATAATAAAACAGCGTTTTTTACCATTTTGGAACCAGAAGTGGCTTTCATTGACCTTTGGGCTACTTGTTATCATGCCAAATTGTTGTCAAAAAGTATGAGCACAGAAATTCTTAACTAATTTAAATGTTTTGTCGCGATATATGACGATAGTTGTCATGACAACATTTGTGAACAACGCCATTTTGAAAAAAGGAGTGGCCATTTTGAAAAAAAAAATTTTGTTTTGGCCAGGACCAATTAGCACAATTATACTCATAATATCCCCAACTACTATGAGATTCAGGGTCTCTGTAACACGGTTTTTCGGATTTTGCTCCTTGTCAAAGCATCGGATGTAGCTGAAAGTTGACATATGTATATTTTACAACCACACACAAATTTTGTCAGCATTATCGATAACCTAAACCCGATAGTTTTAATTTTTATAGAGTAAAAATGATCTAGCCGACGCCATGGCCAATGATTACGAGCCAAGAGTCGAAAAACATTCATTACGAAAGCAAAGTAAACACCTTTTGACGAAATGTTGCGCCGCCCATCCACTAGACAGAAATCCATTCACCTTGTTCCATCGGCTCTGAAACCCAAAGACTTTATGAATGGCGGAACGATACATAGATGTGGGTGGGGTATCTGTGCTAGCGTAGTAATACTACTGTAGCAGTAGTGCCGCAACAGTATAGCAGTAATATACATGAATTAAACGTTTAGGCCAATTGCTGGGATCCTTCAGGATCATTTAGCACTTCTTACAACTACTCGAGAAATGAGTTTTTATAGCCAGAAGTTAAATTTTCTAATCCAACAATGCCCATGATAGCCCTCAGTGTTATCCTGAATTATAACGAGGCCAAAGTGGGTGGAGCCTCATGAAGTTATCATTCTGACGATAATTATTGGTGAAGGTTTAAAGCCAAATAACGGTACCGGGTATTTTTTTTTTTTAGTAAATCGGTAGTAGCCAATAAATAAATATTGCATGACATTGGATATAGCAGTTATCAATTCAAGCTTGTCTACTATGTTTTTGAAAATTACTATCTATTCCCTACATCTTGTCAATCTGATTGTGACTTATAAAGCAGACTGTAATTTCTTAGGAAACTTACTTTGGGAGTTAGACTAATAATCGAAGTGTTTTTGTATTTATTAACATGTTTTGTTGGTTTGTTCATTAAGACAATTATCAGTGGAGAGGTTCAGAGTTCATAAAGGTGTGCTGCTTTGCTTGTATTTAAATTTGTTTGTCATTGTTGCCAGAGGTATAGCCTTTGTTACGTATAGCCAATCATCCATCGAGAAAGAGGGAAGAAATGCTGTCATAAGTTACGTAACGAGTGCGTTCAAAACCTTTTCTCTGAGTAAGTTGGCTCGTCTTCAAAAAAAGTCACTTTTACATTGTAAGTACCAAATTTATTCAACCTACGTAATGCAGAATACAGTCAAAATTTATGTGTAGATATAATGTGTATTCTGATTAACCATTACATTTATGAAATGCATAGATAAAAAGTTATTGCGAAAAAACCGTGTTACAGAGGCCCTGAATCTCATAGTAGAATGCTCAGACAAATTGGTACCCCCATCCTCCCATGGTGACTGCAGGGTGTAAGCACGCATAAGGTCTCTAGAACATCTTACATCACTGTAGCTAGTTAATACAGCTATTAAATTCAACGTTGTGATAATCTCTCTACTTCGAGATTTTTCATAGATTGTATGCCTTCAGAGGAACTGTGCCTTTTATCATAAAAGCATGAGACTTTGCACACTGTTAGGGGATGATAGTAGGACTATATTTAACTATAGGGCATCTCAGACTTGGCCCATGGATGCTTTGGCAGCCAATTAAAGAAAAGGCTGCTGCAACCAAGATGCATGTGTTGGCATTCTGCATATTTTGGTTTCTTTAAGCATGAACACACTTTATAGCTCACCAAGCATGTTAAAACTTGTGTATAACATGTATATGCACTATACCAGTAATAAAGATCTGTAATTGTTGATTGCAATCTTTTTATTTTAATATATATATATATATATATATATATATATATATATATATATATATATATTTATTTATTTATCTCTTAGAAAGATGCCGACACGGTTGCACATAAACTTGATATTGTCTATTCAGAATCTAATTGTTCCTTTTTCTCATTTTCTCCATCATAAGGCATACACTCAATACAGTATTAGTATAAATGAAAATTGGAAAGTGCCTTTTGAAGACTGGTGCAAGCAAGGAGCTGAAGCAAGTCCTCAGTTACAATTTTCAGGCACAGTACTACAACTAGAAATGATGGTGATGCTCGTTATCCAGGCCGTTTGTGAAGCAGACTTCCTGTTATACATTGAAGCCCTTACCATGCTTCCTTCTTGGTTCGTTGCCTTGGATCACACCAGCTATGCAAGGTGGATTCCAGTACACTTGAGAGACATGGTGACAATTTTTTGTTTGGAAACTTCTGTCAAAAAGATAGCACGCCCATTCTCTACTGTTACCATGGACCAGGTACACAAACAAAACAACTCAGCTGTGAAAGGTGAGGGTGGAGCAGTAGGGCTCACTGAGAATCCATTGGCTCTGAGATGGTGGATGGTATGTGGCCCAGAGATGGCACAGATAATACAAGAGTTTGAATCATCTATGGACTCTAACAAGAAGGCAAATATGTGGTACTATGAACAGATCATGCATAACCAGCAGGCATTTCGTAGAGATGTCAAATCACCAATAGATGACATTGAAACCATGGGTAATCCCTTTTGTGACAGTAGTAATGATTTACTTATATTAGATAACCGCAACATTGCTGACCAGGCTGTCATTAACACAGTAGGGAAGGTAGAACAGTTGGGTAAGGACAAGTATAACACCTCTGTGGAGGAACGGCTTGTGTCACAAACAAAGCACTTTTTGACCCCATCAGTCCTCCCTGAAAACTGACTGCTCTCTGTTCTCAAAGTTGTATATTGCATGTCAGATATGGGATGGTAATTTAGACAACCTTTTCAGCATGAAAATCAAGCATATACAAATCCATTTCACAAATTGGTAAACTGAGACTTGGGACAAAATCTGATCGGGTAGAGTGCTTGGAGCATAAGACAGCTTCACATAATGCAGTAACTAAGCCTGATGTAGAGGTTATCATCTTTGATAGTGCAGCTGTGATTAACATGCTGCAACTTGGGTCAGCCAAAAAATTTTCAGAGTATGCAAGATGTCTTCTTTCCATACCAAGCCTCACATTTGCAATCTGCTAAGATAGTGGATGTCATATGAGATACGCTATGAACAACATAGCCTAAAATCACATAAACGAAGTAAGAGGGGAAAGGGTACCTGTGTGGAGCCAACCAGTAAAATTCCTGGAAACTGGCAAGCATTCTTGTGAATTAACGAGAACAAAGAACTGTTTGCAATCTTTGCTACCCAAGCAAATCTGTTACAAACTGTGTGCCACATTATCAGCACACACAACAAAGTTATCCTCTGTAAATTGCCACAAGATGTAACTAACTTAGCTCCATGTACCCATGAGGAGGCTGACACATGTGTTTGATGCTGTGAAAGAGGATACAGCAAAATCCAAATTTGCGCAGTGGACACTGATGTATTAGTTCTGGCCATCATATCAGCTCAAAGGCTTAGAATTCCTGAGTCATGGGTTGCTTTTGGTACAGGAAAGAATTTTCGATATTTGGTGGCCCATGAGATGACAAGGGCCCTTGGATGTGACTGGTCCCTTGCCTTAACCCTGTTCCATGCTTTCACTGGTTGAAGGGAAAGGAAACTTACTGGGAGACCTGGAAAGTATTTAAAAATGTGACTGCATTATTCTGTTCCTTGACAACTACCCCAGACTCCATTGACCAGTGGTTTGAGTCACTGGAACACTTTGGTGTATTGCTTTATAACCGCATTAGCAGTCTTATTCAAGTGAATGACTCCAGAAAAGATTTATTAAAGACATCCCACCTACCCAAGCAGACCTTCTGCAGCATGTTAAGAGGGTGGTGTACCAGATAAACTGCTGGAACCAGATGTTTGAACCTGCACTAACACTACCACCACCAAGCGAATGAAAACCAGTTTGGACAACACTGCCTAAAGCTACTAATGCCAGTCAAGAACACCTTCGATGTGGGTGCAAAAAAGGTTGTGTTAGATACTGCAAATGCCACAAAGTTCCTCTCAAGTGCACTTCTCTCTGCAAGTGTAAAGGACAGCGTGGTTAGGAGTAACTTACAAATATAAAGAGATGTCACTGGCTTTAAAAAAAAAATTTTCATATGTAAATAGCAACTACTGACGTTTACATAATGTACACAAACATTTTTTTGTTGCAACAGTGGACATACTAAAGTGAATATAGTGTATGCAATAGGTTTCGTAACGTAGAAGTGAACAAGATTGACCTTTAATTAATGATGATATCTTACTGAATTATAAAATAAAATAAAAAATATTCCTTGTTTATGTAAATAGTAGCTGTTGTAGTGTATATAATGCAAACAAACATTTGCCTGTTACAAGAGGTGACATGATAAAGTGAATGTAGTGTATGCAATCGGTTTTCACACTATAGAAGTGAACATGATTTACCTTTAATTAATAATCATATCTTACTGAATTATAAAATAAAATAAAAATATACCTTGTTTATGTCAAAAAGATCTTGTACAATTAAGTACTAGATTTGAATGTTTCATCGAGAAAATTAATGAAGCATTGTGTCTCTAGTTCATATCTTCTAACGTAGCGTCTGCAGCAAAAATGTCATTTATACAATGTAACTCAGCAGCCCTACTTTGAAGTGTCTAGTAGTAATAAAAAATGTTTCAGCAGCATTTTGCTCGCTAATTCGAAACTTGTCTCTCTAGATTACTACCACATACAGTATATTTGATTAGATTAGGGTTTTTTCTCTGACCGGGGTTTTCCCTTGGCCTAACATCACTGTGATGTAACATGCCAGAAGATGATTCATTTTCAGCTTCAAGTGAAGTTTCCGCATCACTGGTTAAAGTTTTTACATCATGTTCTATTTATTTAAGTTTCTTACTGTGCTTATACCACTTGAAACATTTGTTGTTGTGGTAAACATAAGATATATCTCCCACCTCTGCAATTTTCAGTCTTTAAGTAACAATGTCGTATCTTACATCTGCAGCATGCTTCATGCTCCTACGTCCAGCCTCGGATGGATGCGAGTTTTTGTTTTCTTTCTTTTCTTTTGCCATGTTTCTGGCAAATAATCCATTCAATTGCGTCAAATTCATTTTAGGGGAAATTTTCGTCAACTATCTCCCTTGTTGATGTTCTTGTTGAGAAGGCCTCTGACTTGTACTTTCATCCATTGTTAACTCAGTTACTCAGTATACGTAAATTAAATGAAGATATATATGTTAATGACATTGACAGCTGTTATAGCTACCGAACACTTCTACAAAACACAAAATTGCCCACTATTGCAGGCATCTTAAGATATATTGGAAACTTACTGTAAAGTTTTCCAAGGATAAAGCAACAAAATACAGTATCATAAAGCACAGAAAAACTTCTGTGTTTGCATGATTAAATTCATGTACTGGAAGACAGAATATCAAAGTTGATACCTCCAACTTCTAAACACGTAAATGTCCATATCATACCCGACGTGTTGCCAAAGTATTCATATAATAGCAACTTCTGCTGAGAAAATTACTTAAGAAATTTATTCTTTGTGCAGCAATGAGTAAAAACAGGCATATCAAATAGTGTTCTGATGTGAATGTAGTAAGTACAAATTTAGTATACAGTATATTCCATTTCCGGCCGCCACCTTGGATTCTCCCCCCTTGCGGCCATTTGCCTCATTCTTAGAAAAAGCACCTGTAATTTTTTTTACCTTAACCGATATATTTTCAATATCTGAAGTGAAATTAGGGGACCTTGAAATGTATACGGGCTTTTAATAGCCAGGGCCTGGACTAATTCGATGAGCGGGACAGGTTCCTGATGTCATGTCCGAGGGGCAATGTACCAGGAGCTGATACGTGATGGATGCTGCACTACATCTAGTTACTATGAGTACTTCGGAATAACAACATTGACGCGAGGTTTTCCATTCTTCATGAATTCTACATGGGATATCGACAACGTCGCCTTGCAGATGCTGGTATTCGAAAGTGGACTACAAATTGTGTCAGATGTTGGGAGACGAGGCCTTCAATTCCACGAATCTGGCGTTCACAAGGACATTTTGGTGCTAGCTTTAGGTACCATTGCTTTGATTACATCTTTTCTTTAGATCTGTTATAGTGTTTGGGCTGCATTCGAAAGATGGCATAGTGATACGAAGATAGATCGAAATGCTGGACTTCCTAACTTTACTGGCCAAAGGAGTGCTGTATTTAGTCTACTGATCATACGGTTTACATAAACTCGTGTTGGCAACATGGGGTCATTATTTTATTTTTATTTTGGAGCAGTGATGAAGAATAAAGATTTGAATGAAAAGAATTGAAGGGCTTGGTTTACTAGAACACAGTATTGAGGGTCATGAACTGTTCTTAAGAGGACTGATTAAATGAACTGCATATAATCACAAATGTTTCAGAAGAAACTAACATGAACAGAATATGCATTTATATGTTTTGAAACTCATTATAGAGGAAATAATAATGAGTACTGTACATGTATTCTATGTGTATCATGGGCAAATTTTATATATATGTATCATTTATTGTATGGTATGCCCACTTATGTTTCATGTACTGTATGGTTTCCTATATCAATTGCAGTTTTGCAACAGATGTTTGCAGGATATATAATCACATCAAATACCTGAGGCATCTCATGTCATTCTAATTTATCTATTTTGGATCAGTTATTCTAATTTATATACTCTGGATAGTTTTATTATATAACAATCTCTGGCTACTCAGCTGCAACAAATACTCAGGAGAGAGAGAGAGAGAGAGAGAGAGAGAGAGAGAGAGAGAGAGAGAGAGAGAGAAGCATCTGTTTACTCTCTTTACCATCCTTTTTCGCCCAAGTCACGATGCACCTGAATCATAGAATCGTTCTTCACACATCCAACCAACACTTTAGTTACGTTAATAAAAATGATAACCAAAAACTAACAGCTACGGCAAGTTTAGAAAAAGATTGTTTTTCTATATGATCGCTAATATATAAAAAAAAAAAAAATAAAAAAAAAAAAAAAAAAAAAAAAAAAAAAAAAAAAAAAAAAAACAAGAAAAAGCGTAGAGTTAGAAAGAGAAGCAGAGAACGTGAATAAAACCTTACTGATGTATTACAAATTGAGCATAAGTGGAGATCTGTGAAAGATAAAGCACATAAATTTATTAAGTGGCTAAGTTTACAACGGTCCTTTGGGTCATGTGGTGTCGGAGGCGACAGTGATAAGTTTCATGCAGGATACTAACAGTACTTGATTGCCTTTGTCTAATGAGATAACCAACACCGAAAAATCGAACAATGGAAAAGGGAAACAGACAGACATCATTTTTAATAAATGCTTCCACCCCAGACTGAGACTTGCCACAAAGCGGCGCCCCTCGATGATGCTATACTGTTTGATGAAGTACGGACAACACACGCCTGCTCTCTCTCTCTCTCTCTCTCTCTCTCTCTCTCTCGATCCAAGCTTTGGTCAGCTTACAAATACAATCGCCAATTCGCTGCTTAGATCAAAAGAGGTATATACGCATACCCGATTTTAAGAAAGATACCTATCATCTCTCGGCTACCACTGAAAAACAGAGAGAGAGAGAGAGAGAGAGAGAGAGAGAGAGAGAGAGAGAGAAATCACTATGAAGCTGACAACACTGGGT
The DNA here is from genome assembly GCF_015104395.2 of Macrobrachium nipponense. NCBI lineage: Eukaryota > Metazoa > Arthropoda > Malacostraca > Decapoda > Palaemonidae > Macrobrachium > Macrobrachium nipponense. The sequence goes on along the minus strand of NC_061092.1, from coordinate 49,315,865 downwards.
GGGGTTTCTGTTCCTTCTGCAATCTTTTTCCTTAATTGTGTTGGAAGACGTCTCGCTGAGAATTGTCTGAACACAGCAATATCAGTACAGTGCAACATGTGCTGTGTTTCTGTTTTTAGTTTTAACATATTTTTGTTTTGTTGTCATAGGGAATTTTATTGTTCCTTTCTTTTTATTTCCGTTTCTCTCTTCTCCGATATAATAATAATAATAATAATAATAATAATAATAATAATAATAATAATAATAATAATAATAATAATAATAATAATAATACCTATAAACATGACGAGGTAGTAGATCAGTTCATTTCCTTAGTTACATCCAATTTTTTTAATGTTTGTAACTCATAATCTTAAGTAATAATTGCTAAAAATAAGGTGATGGTATTCTTAGATGCAAATTGTGAAGATGCAATAGAGAATGAATAATAAATTATTTTAGGTTACAGAGAGAGAGAGAGAGAGAGAGAGAGAGAGAGAGAGAGAGAGAGAGTACATTAATCTGGATATTATCTGGAACGTCTTTAGGGAATTCTTGAGCTGATTTCATTAGTTTGTGTAATTAATTAATCACGAGAGTTGCAAGAGCCAGTTAATTCGCTCTTCCTTAGAGAGCCTTGGCTCACAATTCTCGACGGTACTGTGTTCTGAAAATTTGGATTTTTATGAAGACGTTCATTAATTAACCCCATGAAGTAAGTTGTAAACGGCAACTTTCTCTCTCTCACTCTCTCACACGCAAACGCCATTCATTCTCTCACGTTAAAGCATGCGATTACTAATTTGAACATAATTTAAAAACCCACAGCTGAAGATGTGGATCTGAATTCTTTCATTTCAATTTAAGATGAAAGTTGAAAAATGACGAACAATAAATAACAAGTTAATTGTCATCTCTTTTTAATAAATACATTTGCATCTATATATATAAGTTAATTTATCCCAGTTTTCAATACCGCATACTTATTTACTCGGTCTCTCTGTGTGCTTGTTATGTAGTCAGAAGAGAATAGCGTTTCAATTGACACACAAAGGCCATATGTTTATTAATTTTTTTTTTAGGGGAAGCAAAAATGTTAACCTTTTCGGAACACCATTTTGCATCAGTGGAGACAATTTCTCAACCTGTTATTTTTTTAACCAAATGACGACTCCCTCTTCGCATTTCTAATTGAAGAAACCATTTGCTCTTCCTTATATTTTGGAGACAATTGCTGATGTTGGTAAAAAAAACAATCGATTTTTTTCTACTTCTTTTAATTATTTCTCAGGAATTTTTTAGTTCATTTAAACAGAAGTTTGTTTTAATACTGATTTCTTGACTATATATCTTTAACGAAATAAGCTTTTGTGTGTGTGTGTGTGTGTGTGTGTGTATGTGTGTTTGTGTTTGTTACGTTCTTCGAATTGCCTTATTCACGTACAATGGCGCAACAAAAAACTAACGATTTATGGATACCGAAGAAGGGAAACGGTCATTTTTTTTCTTATCAGTAATAAATGGTCCATTTCGTGCTTTTGAATTTTCCGAAATTACGAAAGGAAGATGAGTTACTGGATTCAGAATTCGAAAAGACACCTTGCGCGACAAGATGGACAACTACAATTCCGATCATTCTCTTTTCCCAATATGGCCGTCATGTTCATCTCATACAAAAAAAAACTGGCATCTATTCAAATACCTAACTAGAGGCAGTTCTCTTCAAAGTTTTGTTTCATGTTTTATATATGCCTTTTTATGTATTGATATTCACACATTCCACGTCACACAAAAACATAGGCACATACACAGATATATATTTATATATATATATATATATATATATATATATATATATGTGTGTGTGTGTGTGTGTGTGTATAAATATATATATATATATATATATATATATATATATATATATATTGTGTGTGTGCTTGTGTGTGTGTGTGGGCACATTGAATACTTTTTGATTTTGGAAATTGCAATCGCATACATACTCTTACATGTTTTACATGTAGTCATGTTATGTAAACATACATAAATCACAGTTATGAAAAGTGGTACTTCCGTCCTATTATACACAGCTAACAGTCCCTGTTTAAACGATAATTGTGAAGTTTAATACATAAATAGAAACCCGTGATATCAGCTTATATAAAAACTGACAAAAACCTCGATATTGATTTTGAACTAAGAAGTTCATTCATGGTACACTTCTGATTCCTGCACTTGCAATATTGCAGTTTGGTCGTTTATCACAAGAACGAAAACGAGAGAGAGAGAGAGAGAGAGAGAGAGAGAGAGAGAGAGAGACCATTCCTTATATGGATTTTTACTTGTACCTGTATGTCGCATGGCGTACACGCATAGCCAAGGGCAACATCAATCATTAGCAGAACTTCAACAAACCCACACCAGAGACCGATACACATAAAGACGGTGCACTTAACGACACTCCATCGTGAAAGTTTACGGATCCATAATTGACTAAATGAACAGTGGCGCCTCTTTACGGACGCTGGTTACGGTTAGCATTTACATGTTTTCCTATATTGAACATTCTCTTTAAATTCCCATTTACATATAAGCATTAAAGTGCCTTAATATTCCTTATTATAACAAGATTCCAGGACTACATGATATAAACTGATCAGTTTTTTTTTTTTTTTTTTTTTTTTTTTTTTTTTTTTTACCACTAGGTACTACGTGTTACCTGCGCTCTGACCCAAAGGAAAAAAGTGCAATTTCTCCTTCGAGACTGTATTGGGATATACAATTTAGGCCAAAAGCCAAAAACTATGACCTAGAGGTAATTCGGCGCTGTAAGAATGAGTTCCGAATATAAAAGTGTTAAAGGGGGAACAGGGGGAAAATCTCGCAGTTGCGCTATGAAGTAATTGTTAGGAGAGGGTGGAGTGCATATGTAGGGCTGGGCCTTTGTATAACAAGGCGCCCTGTGGGTTATTAAGACCTGCAATGTTATACATAAGTATCTGTTTGTATACTTTCCATCCTCGTCGGAGATTGCGACGATAATTTCTAAGTCGGTATCTACTTTGGGTTTAAAGGTGAAGATGTTTCAAACATATGATGATAAACTTAACAATATATTTGCGAAACTACATCTCTTGAGTAGAGGCAAGAAGGCGGTTAAGAGAACTTGATTCTAGGAGAGG
>NC_061092.1:49297704-49307704 GCF_015104395.2 Macrobrachium nipponense | reverse complement strand
CCCTACATGCCAGGCTACTGCAACCTCCAGCTACCGACCTCCATCGCATGAAAACAGTGCTAATGATAACGGTTATTAAAAAATTCCCCTTATCGACAAACGAAGCCTTATGAGAGCATTTTCTTCTCAAAATTACTTTTTCTTTCATTCCCCAAATTATTTGCATGAACTCGTATTACACCCTAAATATATATATATATTATATATACTTAATATATATCTAATATAACTATTATATAATATAATATATATTATATATATATATGTATTATATATGTCCACAAGTGTTTTTCTCTATCATTAGAGTCAGATAATACTTTATTTCTACATCTGACTCCCATAAATTCGGCGCAGTAGATTCTCTCTCTGTCTCTCTCTCTCTCTCTCTCTCTCTCTCTCTCTCTCTCTCTCTCTCTCTCTCTCTCTCTCTCTCTCTCTTAGCACCAACATTTCCTATTTATTATTTGCTGCTGCTCATTGCACCATCTCAGTTCTGGCTGTAAAACACCAAAAGTGTTTTTGTTTTTGTTTTTGTCCTTGTAACTAAGTGTCGGAATCTGCTGCTTCCTATTAAATTTAATTTTCAACCTTGTGTCTTTTAGATGTGTTAATTACCGGTGTCTTATTACTTACGCAAATATCGCAGACATTTTGAGTTCTGGTGATAAGGGAAGATTCTGCTGATAGTAAAAGAAAATGATGAATACCACCAAATCCATTTTCACGGGAAATGTGGCGGTTAGCAAGATGCCGTGCTTTTGTGTTTGTCGAGAAAGATGCTGATAGTTACATTCATGTCTCTTTATTGAGATTAATTTTAAAGTCTTGCAGTTTTGTATATTTTCCCAACATCTTGACAAATTATAGGAAAAAATGAATTGGAATTAGGATTCAAATTTTAGCTTATTTTACCTTCAATAATATTTGATACATGTTCAAAAAGCTCAGGTTTGCCAGATTTAGTGTTGATAAATAACAGCCATTTGATTCTAAGGGTAGTATAAATCACAATTCCATCAACAGCAGTACACGTTTTCTGGGTAATTTTCTATGTCATTTGTAGAGAACTTTCTTGATTCCATTAATAAACAATACAATTCTTTTTATTGGTTAGGCTAACTTTCTTTAGTTCTATTGCACTTAACTATAATCCTTTTAATACAAACAATAATGTGTGTCCATATATGTGTAATGCCGATAGTCTACGTAAACGTACTTTACGTTTGGACTTGCTATCATTCATTCCGGATCAGTCTTGCTACTCGCCTCCAGATTGATTGATTGATTGATTATGTCCATTGATGCTGGCGTCACACTTGTCTCCAGATCGCGGCATTTCAACTTGACGGACACCATAGCGGTCTGACCTTCCATTAACATATTTAATATGAAACCAAGATTGGTTTACAGTCTACATGTAACCCTGGGCCAACTTGAATAGCTCAAAGTATACAGCAATCCAAAATAGAGTAGATAACAGCCTATTTTATCTTGGATTTAATAAGCATTTAGTTTCCCGCTCATTTACTTAACATTTAATTTCAGAGATTATCTCCAAAATGAATTGCATCTAAAAAAAATGTGTACCATACGGTATAGGCTAGCACAAACTTAGCTGATAACAAATATATCTTAATTGTATATACTATATATATATATATATATATATAATATATATATATATTATAATTAATATATATATATATTATTATAATAATATACATATATATATGTGTGTATTATATATATATATATATATATATATATATATATATATATATATATATATACATACACATTCTGGATCTTTATTCAAGCTCTAATATCCATGACCCGTGGAAAGTAATTCCTTTCAACCAGTTTAATCATTTTCTTCATCAACCTTAATTTAAGGTCTTGGATGCTTTATCAGTAGATAAATGGTAAAAAATTATTAATTATTTTCACTTGCTGATGTTGCTTAATCTGAAATCATTTTTATTGTTGCTTTTACTGTAAAGGTTATAAAAGAAATCTTAGAATCAAAATAGATCAGTTACTACGTGTTAATTAAATATAGATCTACTTTATGAATTACAAACCACTTCATTAAAGTCATTGTTTTTTGGCCTATCATAAGTAAGGTCTAAATGAATTGATTGAAATGATACTTAGGTTTAAAAGCTTCGATGAAACTTAATTTCTACAAAAATAGTCATCAATGATTATTTTATGCTTTGATTGATTACCATGTTTTCAATTTTGGAGAAACTAAAAACAATGCTAATTCGAAAACTGAAACAAAGCATTTATTAACAACTGAATGTTTCGATGCATCTCTCGTTAAAGTAGTAGAAATTGAATGAATAACTAATTATAAAACTAAGTTTCTAGTTCGAAGAGTAAACAATGAAGATAAATGAATATTCGCTCCTAATGAATACAAGATCATGACAATGAAGAATTAAAAAAATATTCAGAATGTTGGTTCTCGGAAATATAAAACCAATGAGGTTCCTGTACTAAATTTGTTGCCGTGATTATGTGGTGGCACTAATACAGCCTTCATTTAGTTATCAATTGATCAATTTGCTTATACGTTTAATTTTACGTATATTCTTTCATTCACCTTAAATAAAACAAAGAGAGGAAGGCTTTATACTTTATATATGTTTGTTTGCCAAGAAAAGAGTCCATAGCCTCTGCTATTGAAGTCTCTCAAAATTGTTAATATATTAGAATACAGTGTAGACCTCATTGGAGTAAATATTTCAAATGATTCTGGAAAGATAATTATTCAGAAATGAGAAATTTATATTTATGATACAGAACTATTACGGCCAGTTTGGCCAAGCTATCTTCACTTGTCTTTATATAACAGCTCCTGTTTTTTTAAGCTTCTCATTAATACAAACGGGAAAGTTATTAGAATATTTACCTTGTATCTTTATCAATAAATGTATTTGCAAACAATCCCGATCTGAGTAAACAGTTAGTTGTTCAAGAGCGCTAATGAGTTTGGCATGCAGCGATAATGAAGATAAGAACGCAGGTGATAGCAATAATCAATGTTCATTTTAATCATCATAGTCATTACGGAACGAATATCATCATTTGGCATCAATTAATTTTCCATCTCACAGGAGCACGGTATCTGAATAAAGACATACAGGAAATCGGATTAGTATTGGAGGATGCGCAGCATCGATGCTTATTGAGAAATTAAGTGGACTAGAGTGATGAAACGTCATGAAAAGAGACCTGCTTATTTTTTCTGTAGAGGAAATTCGCCATCCCTCCGCATTCTCGATTAAAATATGACTCGTGAGAGAGCACTACATGATTCCACAAAGGCGCTTAATTTACGCGCATCGCAGTCTTTCCCTGATTTAATGACTAAATGGCAACTGTTGTACTGAAATGTAAACAAATTTCGCTTTCCTTCCTCTTCCTCTCACTCTGGCTGAGGAATAGTGCCGCAGAAAAACCTGACAGAACAAGACTAGTGTTCCAGGTCTAGTTTAAATTTTCATCACACCAGCCTCAGTTGGGTCACTGGGTTAGACGTCCAGGGTTATTTTTCTATTCTATTCTCATTTCTGTCAGTAGCAGTCTATCTCATTACTTGCCTCGTCCTACTCAGAACCAATTTACCCATTATTCCTGTGATTTTACACAAACTTTTATGCTAAACCTAAAAAAAGTAGGATGCTAATGTGGCACAATGTGTTGGCTGTATACTGAAAAAAACCATCGTCTCTCTCGCATTAAATCTTATAGTCACAAATGCAATTACATGGTAATCATAAAAATGTACCTATGCAGTCTTTTGTTACTTTATAAGATAAATTTTCACGATATATGCATTCATTGAAAGCAGACTTGATTGAATCTATCAAGAAAAATTGGTTTTACTTCCTTAGTACACTTCTGAAATACCAAAGCGTGGGTTGCCGTATAAATTATGCCACGTTTCTTTATCTTCTTTACCCAGTAATTATGGATATAGCAAGGATTTCGTTATATTACTGGAAGTCATTTTAGGTTAGTCATTTCAGGTTAGAAATAAGATGTAGTCATGTAAAGTCATCAGTCTCGAAAGGTTAACTAACAAATCTTTTCAATCAGTTACTGATTAGCAGGACTGCTTAGGTAGGATAAAGTTTTGGATCAGAAGGGCCTTTACATCTAGGAAGTAGTAAAGAGTACGCATGATGCCAGTCAACTGAGCAGTTTGTGTACGTGGTTTAATGCACTCTTGATGAGCCCGCTGTGTGTGTATACAAAGAGTCTAATTTTTCAGATCATGAGGTTCAGCCTTGTTTTATTTATAAGTTAAAGGCTGAATATAGCCGAGACTATTTTGATAAAAATACAATTGTAAACCTTGGCTACGAAGGAGAAATAAACGAAAAAAAAAAAGCCTCCCTTCCCAGGAGGGATTCAGAACCACGAACTGTACAAAGTAAGGTGATTGCTAACTGATTATTCCAATAAGACCACATATTATTAGTAACTTACTCTCCATCACATTTATGAACACAGCTAAAGAAAAGAAATCATCTAGATTCATTTCGTATTCTGTTTGTTTGTGTATACTTTTTCAGACATACATGTGTTGTGATGCGTTCTTAAAATCCACCATTGTGGGTTCAAAAGAGATGTGTTTAAGTGAGACACATTTTCCGGATTTTGGTGTTTTATTTTCCGAACTTGTTTACAAAAAGGGAATATCGTCTGAACGGCTACAAAACCTGTGCCTGAGTGAATCAGAAGGCGAACAATGCCACGCCGAACTGCCATGTTTAACAAACACACTCACTCACAACTTTAACACACAAAAGTGAGTTAGATCTTGCAATGTAAAAATAGTGATAGATTACATTACTAGCAATAAAGAGTGACCAAAATGAATATTATTTTCTATGATTGTAAATGTTACTGATAATATTTATGAAACTGACAACAGACCGCCATGTGAACTCGTTCGTCTCCTGTCAAGTCTTTCACATTGCTTTGACAGGACTGTATCAGCGCCTGTTTCGAAAACATTTAATCGAAACTCCCCTCTCTATCAACGACTTCGCATCTTCATTCTATCATAGTAAGAATGATTTATAATGCAATTATATATTCATTACACATATAGCCTGAGATTTACATAAGATCAAACTTGGGAACAAACTTTATATCTTTTGTTATTTCAATAATGACTTGACGATGGCTCTCTGTCAGTCACACTGCAAGCATTGACTCTTTCTCCAGTTCTTTGGCTACGTGCTAGTCAGCCTGGATCAATACCTTGATTATAACATGGCCATCTTTGTATGATTATCTAGTTTTCATCGAAAGTACATAGTAACTTGCTTTTATGCAAATTCTAAGATTAATCTGTCACACCTCACTTATGAAAACAACCTTTGAGTAATCTGAAGAGCAGCTGATCGAGGTGCAACAAGAACATGAACCATTGGAATCTCTGAAATTCTCTTGAATTCGTAAGAGGTTCAATTGAGTCTTTGGGAACCAACTGCGGAAACATTCATAGGTTCACTACAATGACCATTAAAAGTGTGCTTGTTCTTGTGTCTTCGTGCAAGGGCGAATGGCTACAAAAAATTTAGATTTTAGATTGAAACAGATGAAATACTACTTTATCTAAACTAATCCAATTGTTATAACTCGTAATATTTCTTTTAGAAACTGGGGTAGATATATCATCGATGTCATACCTGGAGTAGAGATGCAATCAATATCATACAGAGCTAACATTTTGATTTCACTTGCAGAGACAATGGAACTTTTAGCTATAGATAACGTTGAACTAAGTAATAGCGAGTGAGCACAACTTTTAAGAGCTACCCATCTTAGAGGCCATATCAACACAGGAAGGACGGATTCAGCCAGTTCCTCGAGGATGTTGAAGGGCAGTTCCATGCTCGGGAGAACGAGGAGACAAGGATGTACGAAGAGCCACAGGAGTGTGACTGATGACCCCCACTGACTCGCCTGTCACTTTTCGCTCAGCTTCTTTTGGAAACGAGAGTGACAATCTGGTGAGCGACGCATTAGGTTATTTGAGAAGACACTTGCGAGATTTGTATAAGAGATCTTAACCTACAAACAAAATCACATTTGTATGAGTTTTGAATTTTACCATGCATGCGAGAGCATGAAGTCTAATTTTGCAATTATATTTTAGATCATCATTCAACATGTCAAGAATTCCTCTTCAAGAGTAGTTCTTTGCGTACAGAAACGTCGAAATTTTGGGGTAATGGTCGAATTAAGATCATCAATTGCCAGTCCTATCCTGCCTTAATACCTACAACTGACAGCCTATTCTGTTTCTTTGCAGTAAAATAGGTTCGTTTACATTATAGAGAAAGTGGAAGACGTGGCATTGTCTATAAATAATCCTGTCAAGGTGTTTGCAGACGTCTCAATACTTAACAGGGCATAATAACAATATGTTTACTACCAACAGGCAAGAGAGCTGAAAAGTATATTATTTAAAATTAAAGAAGTGTTGGGTGCAATGAAACAATGAAACCTTATAAAAGTAATTTCCTTGAAAATAATATTTCTAAAGTGAATGAGATAATTACCCAAGAAATCAAGGAGTGTCCAAATGAAAAGAATAGGGAGCGTGAACGCATCATTGGCTGGAAACACGCAAGACAGAGGAAGATTAAAAAATGAAAAAAATTATAAATCTGAAAGAGATCGGAAAAAGATAGAAAAGGATAATAATTGTTTTCCACGTCTTGCACTGCGTGACAACCCGAGAGTTAAAGTATTATACCTCCATTAAGGTATAAACTAAGGCATGGTTTCTCTTTCAAATGTTGGTGAGGTTACAATGGTTATAAGAACTTTTGAATGTGAAAAATATAGATATCCCATTGTGCCCTTCATAGTTAAGAAGGGCGCAATGGAATATATACATATATATATATATATATATATATATATATATATATATATATATATATATATATATATATATATATATATATATACATATATATATATATATATATATATATATATGAATAACTTGATCACGAAGTATATAAAACGTGATGCTATGTATAAATAAAGGTTTTTTTGCCACGAAGGAAAAAAAATGAAAAAGCGAGATAGCCAAGTACTTTCGGTCCTGTTCGGACCCTTTACTGAGGCAAACTGATTTTACAGAGGACAACATAGTCAAAAGAAGGCTTAATATCCAAACTTACACTACAAGATTAGCATTAAGGGCGATTTCACTCTACAGAAAGGAGGAAACACCTGAGGGTAGCCACACCTTGGGGGACACACGCAGTAAACAAGTTATTCTTCCAGAAAACAGTACATTTTAAAAAAACGCGGAAGCATATACAATTTAATATCATGAAATTTACACAAATTTTCCCATAAAATTGTTATTAGCGAAAAGACGAAAGAAAATGAAAATATATATATCGAGCAAGAGAAAGAGGGAGAGAGAATATCGAACCAGAGAGAGAGAGAGAGAGAGAGAGGAAGAGGAGAGGAGCGAGAGAGACGAGAAAGACCCGAGAGAGAGAGAGAGATTAATAGAGAGAATATAAACTTATACATGTGGGACTAATTTATTAGCAGTTCATTTATTCTAAGGTCCTTCATAAACATCTTACAAATATATGGGTCCAAATGGTACATTCCCAGACTAAGATTTAGGTTGTTTTTATTAGTGATTTGTATAATTGCCGATTCCAGTAAATTTCTTGAAACATAATCATTAGATCTAGCAATTACCGAGGTAACACCCCAATTAATACAATGAGATTTTTCACTCAGATGGATAAATAGTGCATTTGAAGTCTGGGCTGTTCTAACTGAATACATGTGCTGCTGAATACGTACACATAAATTTTTGTGTACTTGGCAGGAAATACTACGACTGGTCTTTCATCATAACAGATGTGGTGATGGCATTGTTAGGAGCAGATTTCCTAACAGCGCACAACCTACTAGTCAGCATCATACCAAAACAGCCGATCCCAACTCCAACTCAAAAATTATGTGCCTTTAAGGCGAGCAGACTTACAACAATGAAAACGTCTACGAGAAGAACGACTATACCCCATCGTACCCAACGTCCCACCACCAGGGACGAGAGAGAGATATACTATAAGAGTATGCAGATGTATTCAAGGACGACCTGAAGCATGACCTAACAAAGCCAGCAAAGCAAAGCATTCAGCACCACATAGAAACCGAAGGTTCCCTGATCCACTCGGGATTCAGATGGCTGGCCCCAGGGAAGCTCATCTCAACGAAGAAGGTATTCAAAGAGATGGAAGAAGTCGAAATATGCGATAAAGCCCCCAGCCCATGGGCATCACCCCTACATATGGTACTGAAGTCAGACAGATCATGACGCCCATCCAGAGATTACCGATATCTGAATGTAAAAACAAAACCAGACAGATACCCACTACCAAATATAGAAGACATAATGTATCAAATAAACAGTGCAAGAATGTTCACAAAAATTTATCTGCTAAAAGGGCATTTCCAAGTCCTTGTAAAAGAAGACATTGGGAAGACTGCAATCATCACCCCATTCAGGACCGATACATTCAACTACAGCTGTTTTGGCCTCTGTAACTCATTGGCAACATCCAAAGATTGATGAACGACCTGTTCAGAGACCTTCCATTCTGAGTGGTATATGTCAGTGACATACTGATCTTTAACCCAATCTTAAAACAACACCTAAAAGATGTGAAAAAATATAACAAAGATTGAAAGAAAATGAACTCATTGTGTGGGAAGACATGTGTGAATGGGTAAAGAAAACGGTAGAATTTCTGGGACACCAAGTTAGCCCAGAAAGCATTAAATTTCTGCCAAAGAAAGGGAAGGCAATAACATACTTCCCAAAACCAACAACGGAGAAATCAGTGCAAGAAGTTTCAGGTTTAATAAATTGCTACAACTGATTAATACCAAAACATTGCAAAAATAATGAGCCCCATGTATGAATGCATCAAAGGAAAAATAAAAAATTTTAAATTGGGCAGAAAATCAAGACAAAGCATTTATGTTAGCAAAAGAAGCAATAGCCTCCGAGCAACACTAATATTTCCTTTACACCACATATCCCTCACTTTGACAACCAATGAAGGCAATACAGTAATGGGCAGCATACTTGAGCAGGACATTGACAATGGTTGTCATCTGCTGGCCTTCTACAGCAAAAAGCTAACCACAGCATAGTAGAGTATTCAACATCCAACAGGGAGGATAGCCGAGTATTCCTGCACCATCAAGTACCTGAAGAGTTTAGCGAACACTATGGTGGATGCCCTATCGAGAAATAGCGTCAATACAATCCAGTTCTGGATATTCTATCCCAAGATAGCATAAGCGCAGAAGAATGAAGACGGCCTACAGTGACTGCAGCAGATCACCCCTTTCCTCACATGGAGTGACCTGTCAGTCAACAGCATAACGATGACATCACCTACAAGATGGAGAGCTTTTGCTCTTGCACGCAAAACAATGAACCGCCAACTCGCCCGCATACACGTCAATATAGTGGGACCATTACCCACCTCAGAGGGGTACAAATACCTGTTTAGCATATTAGACAGCAGGTGACTAGAAGCAATACCAAAGCAACAGCAAATGGAGGAGAGTTGCATTAAATCCATCACTGACTGGGTCAGTAGGCACAGAGTCCCCCAGATTATCACCAGTGAGATGGGTAGCAATTTCACATTCACCCTGCGGTACACCCTCGCCGACAGACTGGAGACGAAAATAACATACGACAGACTACGAATCCGAAGCCAGTGGAATCATTAAGAGGATGCACCAATCATTAAAAACATCACTCACCACTAGATGGTAATGTGGGAGCTGGAGAAAAGAACTGCCAATGGGACTCAGTACGACACCACACAGCGTTCAACTCATCTCCAGCAGAAGTCCTTTATGGCCAAGTTGACATTGCTAGTGGACGTCTTTCAAAAGCGAACCAAAACCG